>NC_056750.1:449042315-449104815 GCF_019279795.1 Protopterus annectens | reverse complement strand
AATCACCAGTTTGGGGTGGGACTGAGGGAATCAGAGGAGTAGTTGAGAGGTACGTATGGAAGTGCGGTGATCTTTACTTTCACATACATTTAATCTCCCCAAAGCGTGTAGCCACATGTAATTGTTCCCTCCCAAATACCCTTTCCAGTACTGGAAAACCACGATCATTCAGGTTGCCACAGCGACACAGAGTTGCAGAAGCCAGTGTAAGAACACTGCTCATTTTGATAACAGCCGTTTAAAATGTAAAGTGCATTAAGCTAAACAGCTGCGCGAGGATGTAAAGCACAGCTGTAACACACCAGATAATACAGGTCACTCTACTTTTTAACGAACGAACAGGCAATATCACACTTCTTAAAGCGAAGTCAACTCTTTTTACAATTCAGTGTGTGTTCGCGTTGAAGTTGAAAGTGTTGCCCCGTTAGCGGAAAAGTACCGTTTTTTGAAATACTAAAATAACTAGATTTTTCTCCAATACATACTGAATACTGCTGTTGGCATTAAAAAAATAACTCTCTCATAAGTAAAACAGCAGATGCTGAACTTAAGCCCGATTAGGAACTTGAGGATTTGTCTACTGAAATTGCAACAGTTCATAACAGGAGTGAAGTATAAATAAAACATAATACCCAAAGCCACAGGACCCGGATCTCTCGACTCCAATAATTCAATAATCCACTTCAAATAGGCAACAGACCATTTCACAGTGGAATAAAAGAAGGTGAATAAAACTTTTAGTTATGTACTCACCATAACTTCAGATGTTTGGGATCCATCTCGCCTACATTCTGACTGATGGGACAGCGTCCCTAGCACCTGAATCCTGGGTGGCTCACTGGAAAACACTCCTGAGTACCGTGGAACCAAATGATGCTCGTCCTTTAGATGCCACATCCAATTTGTAGTGGGAAATGAAAGTGCGCGGATTGGACCAAGTAGCCGCAGCACAGATTTCCGAAATAGCGAGCTTGGAATGAAAAGCTATAGAAGTAGCCATAGCTCTGGTAGAATGAGCTTTGATAGATGTTGTAAGTTGCTTATTTAAGAAGAATAAGCCTGAGTTATGCAATCTCTGATCCATTTTGAGATAGTAGCTTTTGTGATGGTTTGGCCCAGTTTATTATCTGAGAAGGACACAAACAACTGGTCTGACTTACGAAGTTGCTGAGTCCTGTCTAAATAGAAGCGTAATTGCCTGTGAACATCCAATTTATGAAGAGTGTATTCTGCTTCATTGGAGAATTTTGGGAAGAAAACTGGTAGCTCTAGAGATTGTTGTAGGCAGAAACTAGAACAGATCTTTGGGACAAAGGATGGATTAGGCCTAAGTGATACTCTATCCTTGTGGAAAATCAAGCACGGTGGCTTAATAGACAGGGCTTGAAGCTCTGAAACTCTTCTTGCAGAAGTAATTGCAACTAAGAAGGCAGTTTTCCAAGACAGATATTTTAACTCGCATGTAGCAGCCGGTTCGAAAGGGGGAGATGTTAATGCGCGAAGCACCAAATCAAGATCCCACGGAGGTGCAGGATGAAAAACTGGGGGTCTTAATAGGCTCGCACCTTTAATGAAAGTTTTGCATAGTCTGCAGCTCATCAAAGGAGGATCCATGGATTCGTGGAATTTAGAGATAGCTGCTAGTTGGACTTTAATAGTTGAGACAGAAGATCCCTGATTAAATAGGGATGTTAAGAATTTCAAGACCTCTGGGACAGGAGCAGTGATACGGTCTAAGCCCTTGAGTTGAGCCCAGATAGCAAACCTCTTCCACTTACTAAGGTACAATTTGTTAGTGTTGGGTTTGTGGGCCGAAGATAAAATGTGAACAACTTCCGGGTCTAGTTTGTGCCTTCTGACTAAAGTCGGAAGTGGAGGAGCCAAGCTGTCAAATTCAAAGATTGAAGGGACTGATGCCGATGTCCCGACTGATGGATTAACAAGTCCGGAATTAGGTCTAAAGTCCACGGATCGTCCACTGCATGCTTCTTCAGGTAGGGAAACCATACCTGACGAGGCCAGTATGGGGCAATCAGTATCATTGAAGACCCCAGTTGAGAAGCTTTTTGAATAACTCTGGGAAGAAGCGGAATTGGAGGAAAGGCATAAAGTAGCCCTGTTGGCCAAGGTTGTGCTAGAGCATCCATGGCTGGTACTCCCTGATGTGGGATCAAGGAGAAGAACCTTTGGCACTTGGTGTTCAGTGGAGTTGCAAACAGGTCGCAGCACGGCATCCCCCATCTTCCGAAAACCTGAGCTGCTACTGTGTGGTTTAGAGACCATTCGTGAGGAGAGAGAATTGTCCTGCTCAATTTGTCTGCCAATATATTTGACTTTCCCGGGATGTGGGTCGCTACCAAGAAGCGGTTGGTAGCTACAGCCCATTCCCACACTCTCATGGCCTCTCTGCAAAGGGGGTACGATCTGGTCCCTCCTTGTTTGTTCAGGTACCAAACCACCGACATGTTGTCTGTGTGGATGGCGATGATGCCCTGAGGAAGAAACTTGTGTAAGGCTTGTAGGGATAGAAGTACAGCCCTCATCTCCAACACGTTGATGTGGAGAAGAGCTTCGTCTGGAAGCCAGGAGCCCTGAACTAGCCTGCCCAGACAATGCCCCCCCCACCCTATCTGGGAGGCATCTGTCGTCAGGGTAACCACTGGGAAGGAGAACAAAGGGTTTTCCTTGATCCAAGTTGGATGTCTGAAGCCACCAGCGAAGGTCCCTTTGCATATTTCCGTAATCATGATGTGATGATTGAGGGGAAGATCCTGAAAGGACCATTGAGTTGACAAGAGCCACTGAAGAATCCTCATGTGTAATCTTGCTAGAGGAACTAAAAGAACCGTGGCAGACATTGAGCCTAAAACCTGTAGAACCATCCTGGCTGGGGCTTTGGATCTCGAGATCAGAGCTTGAACTTGGCCCTGTAAAGTTCGGATCCTTTCGCAGGAAGAAAGACGCATCAATCTTGAGTCTATCTCTGCTCCTATAAACTTTATGCATTGAGAGGGCAGCAAGACAGACTTTGACCAATTGAATGTAATCCCCAGGGAAACACCCAGAGAGATGGTGGCTTTGAGGTTGTCCATTAGTAGATGCCTGGTGGTGGCAGTTAGGAGCCAGTCGTCGAGATAGGGAAACACTTGGAATCCAAGACTTCTCAGGTGAGCCGTCACTACTGCCAAACACTTGGTGAACACCCTGGGGGCTGTGGTGAGACCAAAGGGCAGAGCGCAAAATTGGTAATGACTGACTCCCAGGCTGAAGCGCAGATACCTCCTGGACGCCTGATGTATCGGTATGTGATAATAGGCGTCCTTGAGGTCTATGGAGCACATCCAAACATCCTTCTCCAACAATGGGAGAATGGATTGTAACGTGACCATTCGAATTTGGATTTCGGACGGATTGGTTCAGTCTGCTGAGATCCAATATTGGCCTCAGGTCCCCTGTCTTTTTTGGCACTAAAAAGAACCTGGAGTAATTTCCTGATCCGATCTGGTCTGTGGGGACCGGTTGGATGACTCCTTTTTCTAGCAGCTTTAAAGCTTCTGCGGCTGCTATTTCCCTTTGACTGGGTGGTGGGTCCGGGATTCTTTTGGACGGTGGGGGTGAGTATGTGAATGGGATGGTGTAACCTCCGGCAATGATCCGAAGCACCCATCTGTCCTGAGTGATTGACTCCCAGGCTTTTAGGTGCTTGGCAAACGACACCCGACTGGCTCGAGCAGCACAGCCGGGCAATCCCTCATGACGTGTGGGAGGCTGAAGAGCCACAAAGGACTCGCGGTCTCCAGAATTGCGGGCCCTCTGCCGCCTCTGGGACGGCGTCTCCCTGAAAAATTTCCCGCCCTCTGCCTCTGGACGGGGAATCTTGCTGCTGTTGGGGGAAAAACTTGCGAGATTTTGGGAACCACATTTTCCCCCCTCCTTTAGCCTTGGGGTAAGGCCGAAAGGGAGTGGAATAACGGGCTCCTACGGCAGATAAAGTTTTTCCCTCTTGCTCACAGCGAGTAAGGGTGTCTTTCACCTTGGGTCCAAACAATGAGGACCCATCAAAGGGAGCGTCGGCGAAGGAAGACTTGAAGGCCTCCGCAAACTGACACAAGCGGAGCCAGGCTTGTCTCCGTAGAGCCACGCCTGTGCCTGCCGCTCTACCCGCCCCTTCGGCCGCATAGGAAATGAGCCTCATGGACGAGTTAGAAATTGACGTAAGGATAGCCAACTGAGAGCTAACCGACTGGGCTAGCTGCTCAGGTAGGTTACCCGAGAGGAATCTGACAACTCCTTGACCAGATCCCTCTGAAGCCTGGTAAAATGTGCCAAATAATTCAGAGACCTTAAAGTAAAGGCCGCTGAAGTCAGGGTGCGCTTCCGCACCTGTCCATACTCCTAGACTCCTTATTAGGAGGATGGACGGACGTTGAAGCCTCTGCCACGTCCTGTTGTGTAGCAGATGCCACCACCATGGCATCTACAGCCACGCCTTTAGTAAGGAACTCCTTCTCAGGGGGAGCAGACAAAAATTTATTTGGACGAGAAGGGACTGGTTCCATGGTATCTGGATGTTCCCACGCCCTTCGACAAACTAAATCCAGAAGCTCGAAGGGCGGAGACACCCAGGAGGCGGAGGGCTGAGCCCCAAAGGCCTTGAGGAGCACTGACTCGTCCGCAGAGGGGGGTTTGGATATCCAGCCGCCTCGTTGTTTGAGGATCTCTAAGATGTCTGCAAATGAGACATCATCCGAGGACGACTTTGGGGACCCCTCTGCATCATCCATATCAGTGTCTGATGTAATAGACTCGGGGGAGTCCACGTGCTTCCTCTTGCACGATCTCTTCCTTGGGGGTTCCTCCGAAGACAACTCCGAAGAACCCTCAGGAGGAGGGGAACCCCCACTGGGGGTAACCTCAGGCCTCGGGGCTCCGCTGGCTACGGACAGGGGAACTGCCAAAGACCCAGTCTCCACGCCCAGGGAAGGTGCCGGTAAAGCCGGAGAGATGGCCAAAGAGGACTTGGCCAAGGCACTCCTCATGGCCCTGAAAGCCGGACCCCCAGAATCCTGGGAGTGTCCGGTCTCCGGAGCCGTGATAGCCGACGGAAGTCCCGCAGCCGAAGCACCGAGGGGGAGGCTCGGAACCGAAAGCATAGGTCGCGAAACATCACCCCCGGGTCCAGCCGAAGAAGTCCGCGTACCAAACTCGGACCCGAAGGCCCGGGTTGGAGTAAGAGTCGGAGCCGACTGAGATCTCCACCGGCTCCAACAGCACCTGCTCCGACGGAGCCGAAGCAGTCGGAGGAGGAATGGCAATGGGGTGGGCCAAGGTCATCGGCTCCGAAGCCAACTGGGTCGGAACCGAAACAAATTTTTGGAAGACTGGTGACTGGAACAGTCTTTGGAGCACCCTGTCTATATCAGAATCTGACATTCTCGAAGACCGAGAGGAAACAGAACGGGTTCGAGACGGCCTCTCCATCGGCCCCAAAGGGCTAGGGGACCGGCTCCGAGGCGACTCGATGAGTATCGGCGCCGAGGGAATACACACACCAGATTCCATCGGTGCCGAGGTGGACTTCGGCGCCGAGGAGGAAGTGTCTGAGCGGACGACCTTTGTCGGCTCCGAGAGCAGCGGAGCCGACGAAGGTGACCCGCCTCTCGATGCCCCAGCCATCGGCTCCGAAGCCAGAGGAGTCGATACTGGTGGCATCGAGGCAGACCGTTCCGACCTCGGCCCCGAAGTCTTTGGAGCCGAAGGAGAGGCCTGCCTATGTCTCTTGGCGGTCGGATCCGACGGACTGGTCGGAACCGACGCCCTTTTCTTTTTAGCCGGAGAAGGAGAGGATGCCAAGGCTTCTTCAAAGGAAGGTTTAACTAACCCCTTAAGAATCAATTTATTTTTCCTCTCCTGGAGGACCCTTGAGGAAAAAGCATGACATACGCTGCATGACTCCTGCAAGTGTTTTGCCCCTAAACAATATACACAGAGCGAATGATCGTCTGTGATAGACATTTTGAAACCACATTTCGAAACCACATTTCGAACATTTTTTAAAGCCCGAAGGCCTAGGGGTTTGAGACATTATATTAAACAATTTCAGTAACTTTGACAGGAAAGTAAACAGCTAGAGATTTACTGATGACAAACCTAATAGGCTTACAGTTATAGTTAACACAAACACCTCTTGTAAATGACAGGGAACTCTGAAACCCTGTAAAGTTTTAAAAGGGTTGATAGACCGGGAAGGCCCTGGATGAAGGGGGGGCCGAAATCAAACCAACCCAATCACACACAACAAGTTTTCACAATCCAAACACACACAATAAGATCGTTAGCTGTTAAAACAGCTTTTGTGGCAAAAAACAGCAAAAAACTGACAGAAAAGTTAGTTAATAATAACTACTCAGCCCAGCCAGCTCGAGACCACGTCTTCGCAGTGGAAGCGGCAAACGAGATCTGGGGGAATGGTAGTGGTGCATCCTGGGATATAATAAGCTCAGCCAATAAGAGACTTCGCTCTTTGGCATAAGCGTGCCGAGTCGGAGCCGAGGGATCGGCTCCGAACCCATCAGTCAGAATGTAGGCGAGATAGGATCACATAACATCTAAGCACTTTTGCTCTGTCAATACCGAGCTTCTTCAGAGTGCAGTATATGTTGTGCTTTCATTAAAACTTATTAGTCAGGGAAACAGTCACGTGACTCTCATCCATCCCAGTCAATTAAAGCCACACACCAATTCTTAAATATAAGAATGTATCTATAAAAAATGTCTAAACTGTAAACTAATAAAATGTCCTTAGACATCAAATTACAGTTGTTTTTTTATATATATATTCTTATATTTTTAAGAACTGGTGTGGCTTTAATTGATGGGGGATGGATGAGAAAGTCATGTTACTTTCCCTGACTATTTAATAAGTTTTAATGGAAGCACAAAATATATTACACTCTGAAGAAGCTCGGTATTGACAGAGTGAGTGCTTGGTTTTATTTTTGGCTCGTTTATTCTGTTCTGAGGAGTGTGGTAAAAAATACTTCACATCAAAAATTTCTACTCCCAACAATAACCCACATCCCTCCAGACCTGAGAAAACCTTTGCAGCAGCTTTGAGAATTAAGAGCGTGGCTACATGCTAAGAATATGTAGAAACCACCACATCAATTAATGGCACCTTTGCTAGCTGTCTGATCGCCACTTGATCACACACTGAACCAAACATGTTTCTCCAAGCAGAAGATAGCTTAGGAATAAAACAGCTTCCCATAACCTGTTTTACAAGCAAGTAGTGTCAGCAATTCTTAGGTCTGCTTCTTAAGGGCCAAGCTTTTTTTTTTTTTGGGGGGGGGGGCAGTCCATATACTACAACCCCCATATACAAGGGCTTTTTTTAAGCTATAGATAACCTACACTTGTTAACTACGCAGGCCCACCAGATACAGTCCTTTTTTAGGGAAGACCCACGTCTGGTAAACACAGACTACTCAAGGTCTCAAGAAGCAAGTGAAGATCCTGGGAATCAAATTCTGTAATACAGAAATTACAGCTTATACCTTTAACCCTCTGCTTCAACTGCAAGACAATTGAAAAGAAGTGACGAGGTGGTCAGCAGCAATAAATTCTGTAGGTTTTTCAGAGCATTCCATTAGTAACATTTCTGATAAGCTAACTGCCATTCATGAGGTGTTAAAACTGCATGCAAAGTGGTTAGCTACATGAAGCAGCACATTTCCATACAACAGCATTACTGCAGCCCCTTTCATCACTTGTACATCAATACCAGAGCTATGTCTCGAGTCACAAAAAATTAAGTTTTCCTTCACCCCCCCCCCCTTCCCTGGTGCCGTTGTGCTTTTATCCTCAGCTGCCTGCCCCTTATGTTAATTTGATCACTTAATTCCTTTTCATTAGCTATGGTGATAAATCACAAAAATCATTTGTGAAATCACTCCTTCAGGTATTCAAGTTCATTGGCCACACCACTGTACTCCTTACAGCCTGAACACAAACTGCCTACCCCATTCCAATCACTTGCCATTTTAAAATTAGTGGCTCTCAGCTAAAGTTCAAGTTACCCCCCCCATATCTGTTTAGTGCACAGTGCAACTCTTGGGGTAGTAACCCCAGTTTTTCATCTTACCTTTAAAACCTGCATCTACTCCAATACCACCACCAATTATTGGAGATTCTACATTCTGCCTCACAACTGCCATCTTGGGATTAGTGCTTCAGTTTTGCTCCTAGCGAGAGAAGGAGCATTAAAGACACTATGTCCCAGAGACTGCTAATCACTGCAAAGTCCAACAACTGCCTCAAGTGCCAGCTTGGAATTTGTGCTTATATTTTGCGACTGGTGAGAGAAGCAGAGTACATCATTTTCTGACTAACTGGGCAGCAACTGGTCTGGTTGCTACTCAAGGCATCTACCAGAAAAAGGCTACAAAAAGCCTAGAGATCCTTGCATCTTCTGGGACAACACGGCTGATCAGTTAAGAACCCGTGGCTGCCTTCTCATCTTGGGACTGGTGTTACTGTTTTTATTCTGGCAAGAGAAGCAAAGGAGCACTGTACCCCAGCTGCGTGAAGCTGTGGCGTGACCAGCACCAGGCTAGAGGCAGGCATAACAGTTGCGTTTAACTTTCAGACAAGGTGCAGGGTTCGATTCACATGGGGCAATTAACAAGGCTTAAAATGGCCCACAAGGGCAGCTAGCCAAACGCTAACCTATGAAGTAGTAGCCATTTAGGTACACCAACTCTTAAACAAATTGTTACAACAAGCAAGAGATTTACACAAGGTCAATGGAGGCAAAACTCCCTCTTAAAAGCAATGTCAGGTTTGTCAGTGTACATACTGCATCCACCACACACAATTCAAAGCAAACAAATCCACTACACTAAAATGTAACCTTCCTAAACCCAAGACCTCTTAGACAAGGCACTCAACAAATACCCTCCGCAGCCCTGAATGAATTTTCAGAACAGCACCCACATCAGCACATACAGCCACATCTCATGGAGCCTCTACTTTTAAGAGCACAAGGCAAGCTACCACACACTCACTCCAACATTCTGGTTATTGGTGACTTCATTGTCAGACACACAAATGTCCCTCTCACCAGGCTGAGTAAGGAGAAAGTCAGTCCGCTGCTTATGAGGGGCCAAGATCTGACTCAAGTCACTGGATCACAAGTATCAGTAAGACAGTCCATGTGCGTGTAAAATGACCGAAGACCAGACTATGAAGACATCATGGGGCTTTCAGAGCGTGTCCCAGACTGGTATGAGCCTAGCACAGAGCATTTTACTGTCTCCAAGGATAATGCCACAACACAAAACAGATGAGAGACTGTCTTAGTTTCAGATGGCATGGAAGAAGAGTCTGATGTCAGCACCCCTCCACTCTAACCTTCAGAGTATTAACTAAAACCATTGCCCTCTCCTGAAGTGCAATGCCAAAAAGACTTCTGACGTAGCAAATCAAAACCAAAAAGTCTAAAGGCATTAATGCTCAATGCTAGGAGCATAAACTTCACTCCCTACAAGCCGCCCTCACCCTACAGAATGCGGATATCTTTGCTGTCACACACATGGTTTATAGCTGTGGACAGCACACTGGCAGTGCAAGGCTATAATGCCTTCAAACACATTTAGAACAGCTACTACAGAGACTGGTACTAAAAGGTGAAGTGTCTCAAGTTACATAAAAAAAAAAAAAAAAAAAAAAAACACAGAGGCAGGACAATGCACTTGAGCTTCTTCACAATGAAATCACCATAAGCAAAACCCCATTCCACACTGAAATCGCCATAAGCAATATCTCTTACAACTTCCAAGCAATAGTTCACCTCTGTGACCTTGGAAAGCCATACCATGCTGCATTTAAACTTACTGGAAACACTCACCATTCAACCCAATACTACATCCACTGACAATTATCCCATTATTGACTGGGAATCGTACAAACATACAGACACACAGATTCCTGGATTTTGTAAACACAAATTCCCTAGACCAAACTGTCAATACACCAACCAGGGATGCAAACATACTGGATCTGGTCCTCACTACCATGGACTATACTGCACACCCCCTAGTATGTCTTCGCATAAGGACAGACCACAAAACTTGTCTCAATTGAAGTAAAAAGGAAACCTGAATTCCAGCCAAGCTACTCCAAGGTTAACCTGGCAAAATTTAAATTCCCTGTAAAGCCCGAGAACACTGCTGCCTAAGCAGACCGGTTCAGAGAAACCCTACCAAAGCATGTTAATAGCTGAACAGAAGCAGCTGTACCACCAGGAAGAAGTACAGAACCAAGTAAAACAAAATCAAGCCACCTTGGTGGAATCACATCAGTAGGCCGTATAACAGAAGAAAATGACAAAGTCACCACCCAATAGAATAAAATCAAACTAAATCAACTCGCACGGAAAAAAGTCAAAACAAAGTAAATTTGGCCTCAGAGGCCAAGGGCAACCACAAAGCATTCTTTAGCTATACTTGCAACTTCAAAAGCAATACACAATTGTGTACAGAACTTGTAATGTAGCCACCTATATTGAGACAGAAAATATAGCAAACATATTGGCCAACAAAATCAGCTCCAACTTTACACCCCTCCCCCCATCAACAGTCCTTTAGTTAATACCACCAAATATAAACCCCCCTATCATTAGGGAGCAGGTTATTCATTTCTCTCCAAGCCAAGAACACTGCACCAACAGGCCCAGACAATACCAAAGGATGCCTTCTAAATGGCAGGAAACATGACCCACTCTGCAACTGCTCTAACTGTAGCCTTCAAACAAGCTTTGGAGTTCATGGAATGGACCCTTGAAACTACAGGCCTACAAGTCTAACTAGTCTCATATGCAAAGCCATGAGAAAAAAAATCATGAAAGTGAGTAATGACATAGGAAACCTCCAGACACTGGACCCAACCTAATTTGGTTTTAAGGGCACGTCATGCCCACTCAACCTGGTCACCAAAGCAATGTATCAGGGTAAAATGGTTCACACTCCCTACCTTGACATGGCCAAGGCATCTGACAATACCCCAATCTGGCATTGACAACAGTAAGTTAGGTATAAACCCTTATGCCGCCCATTGGATAACCACAGACATAATCCAGTAAGTTAGAATTGGACAATACACCTCTCCAAGGGGTCAGTCACAAGTAGTCTTTCAGGGATCTGTTCCAGGACCACTTGTTTTTGGCATTTACTTCTAAGTAAAGGCCAATGTCAATGGTCCATGGCAGACTAAATTTGCAGAGGATTGCAATTTAAGAGCAGTCAGAACCCACAACGACACGTCTCCAGAAAGGGTTGAGACTAGGACTAAAATGAAATGCCAAGAAATACATAACAGTATCGTTCAGGAAGTTACCCACCAGTTAACTATCATATTAACACCCCCCCCCCCCCAAGAGTTGATCCAGCTGCCAGGGACCTTGCGGTTAAAGGTTACATTATCTTTGCCTCCACCTACCAAGTGTTTACAGTACAGTGGATACACAAAATGTGCACACACCCCTGTTAAAATGGCAGTTGATACAAAAAACATTTCAAAACTTTTCCCACCTTTAATGTGACCTGCTGAGCGGATATCCAAGCCTGGTCTGCTAGGTCACATTTTACATTACTTAATAACCCAGGATGTTACCTTGTCCAACTGAGGTCATGTTTTCAGCCTTGGAGTGCAGATATGACCTGATCTCGAGAGATACTAGGCAGAGGACTGGTGTGCTTTCCAGTACGGCTGGTAGGGACAGTGGGGTGAAGTCTGCACCAAAATCTGGCAGTTAGGTTGGCAATTTTGGCACATAGCTGGCCATTCCCTTTTAGATTTTGGACATAGTTAAAAGAAGGTCTTCTTAGCTAGGGATTCTATTTTACCTTTGTAATTGGTTTTAGAGAGAACTTCACAAGATTTCTGATGTGCTCATTCAAGCTGTGGAGGTAATTCCTCTGCTGAGTTAGTTCCTTTGGTTCCTAGACAAGTTTCTTCCTTTTGTTATATCATCCGTTTATACTGGAGATCCAATAGGGTGGCTCCCCCCCAGAGGACCCTGTTTTAATCTAGTCTAGCACAGATGAGTCTATACAGTTGCTCAAGTGTTAATACAGGGCAAGTGTGTACATCTCTGCACAGGAGTGACTGTTTGAATGTGGGGGGGGGGGGATAAAACATTTATACCATTGGTTAGTAGACTAGTCTACTCTGGAATTTTTTTTGTTTTTTCTCAATAGCCTGTCCCCTTGTTTAACCATTCCTCATACACAAGCTACCCTCTTATTTTTAAGATAAAAAAAAAAAAAAAAAAAAAAAAACGAACAACTCATCCATTTAGACTTTGCCTTGATTTTCAGCTCTGGTCACAACCCATCAATATTTTCAGTATGACCCAGTTGGCGGGGGGGAGGGGGGCAAACTAAATGGTACCCTATTTTCAAAGTGATTTCCTCTTTTTTTTTTTTTTTTTTTTTAAGTTGCCATTTGGTATCTTGCCAAGGAGAAGTACCAAATATCTCTTACACTTTTTCCCTAGAAACAGGAAAAATGAAACTATTCAACTCTGCAAAGAGCAAGACTGAACCTCTATATCCCAGACCTTTCAGTATTTTACTAAGTTTCCTAGCACTGAGCTTCCCTGATGGTCACAGCAGGGTAATTTAACTGCAGATTATTCCAAGACTTTAGCCATTTCTTGGCAAGGACAGAAATGGACTAGTCCAAACAGGACTTTCCAAGCAAAGAATCTCCCGTGGAAAGGTTACAAAAGGGGAAAACTTAGTCACTTTCTGGGATATTAACCCCCTCAACGGAGAAAAAGCAACTCACGGTCCTTTCCCCACAAATGGAGCTTCTCAGAATGGCACAAATCAAGGAGCCTCACCTAGCCACTTCCCTGATGCCAGCCAAAGTGGTTCTCCACTCGATAAGGGCAGAGGGTGGCCAACCTCCTGATCCTCCAGCACCAGCAGGACTGAGAAGAGTTGTGTGGTCCAAGGAATAGATGGCCAGAGAAGTCAACAGCAAATGGCAGAGATGAACAGAAATCAAGAGTCCATACTGAAGCGTCATGCATACCTTGTTTTTAGGGAAAGGAACAAAAGTGTTACCAGAACCAAAAAGTCAGTGTCCTTCCCATAAAAGGTGTTAAGACATGTTGTTACCGCAGCTTTGAAGAGTTGGTAGTAAAATATTCAGGGACACCTTCCAAAACGCAAAGTAGCCCCAGTCTCAACCACTTCACAGAAAAGGAGAAAAAAAAATTCACCTCACAAAGACAGCTCAAAGGGGAACCCAACAAAAAAATGTGCGAGACAAGCACCTAGCAAATTCTTGACCAGTCAATCTCAATACTTGACAAAAAATTAAGGTCCTAGTGAACACACAACACTAGCCCCAGTCACCATCAACACAGAAAAGTAATATGTTCTCACAAAAGGAGGGTCTCGCCACAGGGACACATCTGTCAAATGAAAATTGTGTTGAACAAGCACAGTTAGCAGAACTGAGGACAGTAGGTGGAACATGACAGGAAGCTTTGGAAATTAAATTTAAAGACCAAAACTCACACACATAAATTTGAAAACCATTTCTTGACAAGGAACAATGACCAAGACATGTCACGGCTTAGAAAATTGTGACAGCTTGTAAAAACACCAGTTCTAGCCTTCAGCAGAATTCCTCTGACAGGAAAGAAACGTTTTTTCACAATGAAGTGGAATGTATTCCCCAAAGCATACTTGCCTGCCCAGCCTTAATAAAGTGTTAGCTTACTGAGTTCCCAAAGCCTGGAGAGAAGAGTGTGCATTTTGACATCAAGAAAATTCTGAAGTTTTAGAACCCCACCCACAGATTTTATACTTCTCTACTCAAGCTGTGCAGGGGGACTAGGGCATATGGAAGGTGCCCTAACGTCTTGGAAGCTAGCTGACTGGTTCAGTCCTTGGCAAGCCACCCCATAAGCTGCAGCAACAGTAAATTTAAATTAACACCAAATGGCTGTAGCGTGTTATATGGGTAAAAAACAAGGAAGAAGAAAAAAGAAAAAAAACACTCCTGGTCCAGCAGTAGCAAGCGGCTTAGTGGATCTGCCACCACAATGCTCTCCTCTTGAGTGTGGACACTTCAGACTGAGGAACAATGCTAAACGGGTATATAA
This sequence comes from Protopterus annectens, assembly GCF_019279795.1. Taxonomy (NCBI): domain Eukaryota; kingdom Metazoa; phylum Chordata; order Ceratodontiformes; family Protopteridae; genus Protopterus; species Protopterus annectens. The sequence goes on along the minus strand of NC_056750.1, from coordinate 449,090,636 downwards.
CCATCCAGAAAGTCAAATACTGAATATAAAAAAGTAAACTGAAAATGACCATTCACAGCAACCTGTCCCAGTGTTAAACAGCTTCCAGCACATTCAGGGAGGAAATATTTTAGCAGTACTGCAGGCTACTACTCCATCTAGGCAGGACAGGTAAACTGTTATATGAACCTATACACAGGCCTAGTAGTAGAGAGAGATTTCTAGTAAGCCAAATCAATGGAAGTACATGAAGTCAAAATGCAACAGCAAGAGAGCACGAGTACCTGCTGTAGAGCCAAAAAACACATCCGACTGATGTGCACGGATGTGCTTTTCAGACAAAAAGAGCAGTATGACATCAGTTGAAAATGTGTAACCGTGAATGGTAAGCAAAAGCCGTACAGAGGCACATCATCCTTCCCTGCCCTCTACTACACAGCATGCCTCCAGAGTACTGCAAACTCAGTTAACCGGCACCAATGGGGACTAGTAGATATTAAATTGCATTTTATTTTTTTGCTGGTTGCTTAAGTTCCAGTTAGAGCGAGTTTACTGTATAACCTCCACTAATACGACTGGAGAAACTTGCTTTCACTCTTTCTACTACTAGGAAACCCATTACACCACACTGCTGCTTTGGCGTGTTGTTAGCAACATAAGCATAACATCACATGCCCCCATAGCCAAATATCTACTAAACCAAATTAGAGAGAGGCCATAGGTTTATACAGTGTATCCTATCAGAATTTTGAAGTATTGTTTCAACTTTTCAGGATAAGAAAACAGCCACACAGCTCAACTGCAGTGAAAATTTAACATGTACGTACTATTTGATAACAAGGTAGGTGGGCTAGTCCAAAGACCCATTTCAGCCACACCCCAAAAATACAGAAAAGCAAACATTTAAAAAAATACAACAAATGCAAAAATCACTTTTAAAGGAGTCTTGGAGTATATCTGGTGCAAATCCTTACGCCCGATAGAAATTATATATGGAGAAATACTGCAGACAGTGATCAGTAAAGAGTGTATATACATGAAATCTATTTTAAAATGTCAAAAATCTCAACAAGATGAACATTTAGGATTTAAAAAAAAAAAAAAAAACAACACACTACACACACGGTCTTGCTGGAGTCAATAAGCTGAAATATGTAAAGCACCTCAGTTCTCCTTTGCAGGTATTCAGAGTTATCCTTTCAGAACTTTGGGAGAGATTCCAGGACCTTTAAGAAATGTGGGTGAAGTGTTTCATAATGCCAGGCTTAGTCAAAAGAACTTTCTCCAGTGGCAGTTTAGTCTGGAGGTCTGCTTAAATACATCATCTTTCGCCTGGGTACTTCTACAGATGACTGTACAGTGACTCACCTTTTTCCTAGGTACTTCTTGGGGAGTAAACGAGGTCTTGGATGCACAGTTTCAGTCTCAAGGGCATGCAATAACCACAGTTAAGCATTTTGAGAGAGTACCTGGGAAAAGCTGACAACTAACGATTAGGACCCATTTTAGAAGTTGTAAGCAGGTATAATAAGATATGCCATTGGCAAGGGGGCAAATCATTTTCTGCCTTACGTATTTGGGAATTTTGTGCAGATTCAAGTTAGAGAAAAACTGTACTCCAATTTGGGAAAAGCATTCTGGCTAGAGAAAAGTGGGCTACAGGGGACAGTAAAAATAAGAGGATATGTACTCCATAACATTCCATCTGAGTAGGTAAACTTCATTTGTCTGCAACCTGTGGGATACGGATCCGATCTCTGATCAGAGCCGGCAACTTTACAAAGCTTAGATCCTAGCTCCTCCCCTTACCCATAATCCCCTGCCAACCCTGACTGACCTCAGATCAAGTTTGCCCGCAAGCACTATAGTGGATAACCAACTACATTATCAGAAATGGTACATCACTATAGGACATGAAACATCTGAAGGTCAGGGGGACGGAGGGGGGGGGGAACGGTTGCAGACAAATGAATTTTAACTACTCAGATGGAACGTTATGGTGAGTACATAACTTCTTAATCTGAAGTAGTTAACTTCATTTGGTCTGCAACCTGTGGGACAGAGTCCCCAGCTACCTAAACCTTGGGCAGCCTTAATGGAAGATGTTCAGGAGCACTGCGGAGCCAAAAGAAGTTCTCCCTCTGGAGAGGATGTCCAATTTATAATGATTGATGAAGGTACGAGATAAGGCCCAAGTGGGTGCTGAACAGATATCATCCAAGGAAACCCTGGATTTAAAGGCGGCAGATGTAGCCATAGCCCTAGTTGAGTGGGCATGAACTCCTTGAGGTGCGAGCCTGCCGGAATTTTGATACGCTGTAATGATACACTGAAATCCATCTCAATAAGGAAACTTTCGAGACTGGTTTACCTAGATTAAATTTGGCAAAGGAGACGAACAACTAGTCGGATTGTCTATGACCAGATGTCCTATGAATGTAAAATCTAAGTGGTCTGTGCACGTCTAAAGAATGTAGTCTGTACTCCCCTTTGTTCTGGTTAATATTAGACTCAGAAACTACCTTCGGGAGGAAGGAGGAATTGGTCCCGAGATAAACCCTAGCCTTTCACAAGGATAGGGTTTACCTCAGGACAAATATGGAGTTTCACAGAAAGAGCTTGCAATTCAGATACTCTCCTGGCTGAAGTAATAGCCACAAGAAAGGCAGTTTTCCAAGACAAATATTTGAGGTCTTCTGAAGACGCCGGTTCGAGGGAGGGGCCGTCAGAGCTTGTAATACCAAGGTCAAATCCCATGGAGGTACCGCTTCCTTTATTGGAGATCTAAGTAGGAAGGTGCCCTTTAGGAACGTTTTGCACAATTTTGTAGTAATCAAAGGACCCATTTCAATACCTACGTGATGAGAGATAGCTGCTAACTGAACCTTAACCGTAGAACAGCTAGCTCCGCCATTAAAAAGATCTGAAGGAAAGTCCAGCACCGCAGGCAAGGGGGCTGTAAAAGGATCCGAATTATGGTGTTCTGCCCAGATAGAGAAACGCTTCCATTTACTACCATAGACCTGCCTAGTAGAGGGCTTGTGCGCTGCTACTAGGATAGTTTTAACTGGAGAAGAGATACCGGGAGTCCTAGCTACAAGTGGAACTGGAGCAGCCAAGCCGTAAGCTTAAGGCTGGCTAGGTCGGGAAGTGGGAGCCCCAGGGGTGGGAGATTAGATCCGGAAGGGGATCTAGAATCCAAGGCGGATTCACTCGAAACCAGAGGTAAGGGAACCAAGCTTGGCGAGGCCAGAATGGGGCAATGAGGATCATCCTATTCCCCAACCGACTGGCTTTCTGAAGAAGTTTCAGCATGAGGGGGAAGAGGGTAGGCATAGAGAATACCGGGAGGCCATGCATGCACCAAGGCGTCCCTCGGGTCTTCCCCGGCAGGGGGAATGAGAGCAAAGTAATTGTTGCATTTCGTGTTTGAGGGAGATGCGAAAAGATCGCAACAGGCCTGCCCCCAAACAGCAAAAATTCTACTCGCTACTCGAGGATTGAGGGACCACTCGTAAGGTGAAAGGATGATGCGACAGTCTACCAGCATGCTGGTCTGTCCCAGAATGTGCGTTGCAATGAGAAAGTGGTTGATGGAGATCGCCCATTCCCACACTCTCATGGCTTCGACAGAGTGGGTCAAGACCCGGTTCCCCCTTGTTTGTGGATATACCATACCACAGACATACTCTGTCTGGACTGCAATTGTTCCTGCAGGCAGAAGGCTCTGAAGTGCTTGCAACGGACAACAGCACTACCCTCATCTCCAGAACATTTATGTGCAATAAGGTCTCCAAATCGTTCCACGTGCCTTGGACCGTCCTGCCCAAGCAATGCCTCCCCCACCCAAGAGTGGCCATGCGAGTGGAGTACAACTGTTTGTCCTCCACCGATATGGACCGGGGGGGGGGGGGGCAATGCAGCGTACTCTTTAATAAGGTCTCGCTGCGGCCGTATCACATGTGCCATGTAGTTCAGGGACCTTACAGTGAAAGTCGCTGAACTAAAGACCTGCTTCCCAAGACTGTCCATCGAGCGAGACTCCTTGCTCAGGGGATGGACCGAGGGACTCTCTTGGGCCAACTCCCTCTTGGTGGCTGCCACCACCAACATGGCATCCACGGGGGGTCCCTTGCTCCAATGGGACTTCAGTGGGGAGGCTTAGAATTCTGTCTGGACGTTTGGGGACTGGCTCCAGTGTCCGGCTCCTTCCATGCCCTAGTGGTAATAAGGTCCACTAAGGGGTCTGCCGGAGGGGACACCCAAGAGGTAGATGGGCCTGCTTCGAACGCCTCCAGGAACATGGATTCGTCCGAGGAAGCCTTGGGGGCAGACCCCCCCCCTGATCCTACGCATTTCCATGATGTCTCCAAAGGAGACATCCTCGGGGGGGGGGGGGTGACCTTGGGAAGCCTTCCAAGTCTGACAGAAGACATTTATTTGGATGAGGGGGGAGTCCACGTGCCTCCTCTTGCACTTTCGCTTGTGAGGAACATCCTCGGGGGGAGGGGGGGGCTGTCAGAGGATGTCTCACCAGCCACATCTTGTTCCAGGGGAACGACCCGAGACCTCAAAGCAGGCTATCCCTGTGGCCAAGTGATGGAAGCCTGACCCGAGAGTGAGTGCTGGGCGGAACCGAAGCAAGGACTGGGGGCCTGGATGCACTCAGAGCCCTCTCCACCACATCGATGGCAGAGGGAGAGCCGATCTCTCTGGGATGCGAGAGCAGGAGATAGAGTCCCGGCCGGGGGGAGAGAGGCAGGAGTGGCCGCCACAGAAGCACCGAGGGCAAGAGTCCTGCTAGGATCAGCTTCGACCTCCTGTCCTTCAGTGCCCTGAGGTTTAATGCCGCACAGATAGAACACCCAGAGGAGAGGTGTTCAACCCTAAGGCACCGGACACACCAAGTGTGGCCATCTGCTGGGGAGAGCTTATGGCCACACTGTGCACTTACACACTGTAAACACACACACACTGTAAACACACACACACTGTAAACACACACACACTGTAAACACACTAAGACCAGCGAGGAAAAATTTTACTAAAAATTTAAAGAGGTTATATAAAAATAAGGTTACAACAAGGGAAACCTAACCAACACACTCAAACAAGTTTGAGAAAAATTTAAGAAACAAGGACTTCTGACCGAAAGACCAGGAGCTCGCAATCTAGCTGCTGTTCAGAAGCGTGGCAAACTATATCTGAGGTCAGTCAGGGTTGGCAGGGGATTATGGGTAAGGGGAGAAGCTAGGAGCTCGAATCTAAACTTTGTAAAGTTGCCAGCTCGGATCCGTATCCCACAGGTTGCAGACCAAATGAAGTTAACTACTTCAGAATCTCAAAGTTGAGAAAATGGTCTACAAGACTTGAGAAGAGAACAAAAAAAAGGAGAGAGAGAAAAAAAAAAAAAAAAAAAAAAAAAGAGAAAACAAAAACAAAGGTCCAGGTTAAATCCTAGGGAATGTGTATTCAGAAAAAGAGAATATTGTAGTCAAAGGCAGAAAAGGGAGTTTGAGAGACTGGAAACAAGTTTTGTTTGTGCAGCTATTAGAAGGCAAGTACAAAGCATCCAGTTGCTTAGCTCAGAGGACTACTTTAGTTCATTGTGAACAGAGGCTAAATGAGGTCATTGTCGCATACAATACAACAAAAAAAATGGAAGATCTGCAAAATTAACAGAGATCAGAATAGGAACCCAGAATTGGAATTTGTGGCACTCATGTTTAGGGTGGCAAGCAACAAGGGGTTGTTAGTGTGGCTTGGAATTTTCTTTTCTCTGGGTAACTTTGGAGCTACTTGATAGTACCGTAGCCAAATTGTTCAGTTTAAGAATTTTATAGTCAACAGTTCTGAATCTCCTGGGCATAAACAAATATACAAGCAGTGACCAGAACATCACAAATGGAGTCAATTTCAGTGAGCAAAGTCATGGTTATACTTAAACTATTTTTTTTTTAAAGAAATGGCTCGTCTGATAGCAAGCCATAGCTATTGGTCTCTATGCCAAAAAGAGTTTTAAGCAGTGAGTTCACAACTACACATGCAGACCAGAAATCCACTGGAGCACAGCCCAAACTTCCCAGGAATACTATCTGGATAAACAGTTTGCTCAGACACAATAGGCAACTGCAGGCTGAGGAAATCTAACCCTAAAAGTAAAATTAGCTGATCAACAGCTCCTAGCCTTAAACCTCTGCTGGCTGCCAGACTTTACCCAATTTCAGCCACCCTTCAGCAGACTGAGGAAATGCACATAAAAAAAAACAACAAAAAGTCATTAGATGCATCACACAAATCCAGTATCCATGTAATTGTACTCAAGTATGTCAGTGCAGACTACTGCATTAACACTGGAACTGGTGCTGAACTTCATGACTAGTGAAAAGATGTGTGCTGTCAAAAGGTAATAAAATGGTCACAGCACAGCTTTCTTCCTTTACTCTCTCTGCCACATGCCTTCTGGCAACCCCTTCCATCAGCAAAGCATTGCATCCCCCAGTATGAGGGCTGTACCCAGAATCATGGTAGTGAGACTCGGGGAAGCAGAGTATTAGGCAGCATAAGGATCTGTTCCTCCCTCGTCCTATTCCCGACAACCGAGTGGATTATTAAGCAACTCCTCTCCTGGTGGAGACATCCACACTTGCCATCAGTGCAGGACTACTATGCAGCATGCTTGTGTGCCAGGATATGAGCTAGTGTCACCAACTATCAACCATAGTGCACATCCTTCACAGAACCAGCATCTTGCGTAATATGCTCAAAGCATTCTGCACTAGCACTAAAGTGGTAGGGAACTGGTAGCAAGCCACAGCCCCCCCCCCCCAAAGTAGAGCGGTTGGCGTAATGGTTGATGTGCTTACCTTACAGACTAGCTACATGGTTTGATCTGACATGGGGTAATTGGCTATGCAAAATGGCCCACAAAGGCAGTTAGCCTAGTACCAATTTATGAACCTATAGTACCAATTTATGAACCTACAGTTGCCCATTTCAACAATCGCCCGAAATGCTACTTGAACTTTGTTATACGAGGCACAGTCATCCCTCTGCACCACACATTAAGGAAGTAGTCTCAATTTCACATTACTTACACGCAATCTTTTCCACTTGGGCAGTGAAAATTGCATCCCGTTAAAAAAAATTAAAATTAGTGTCTTTAGTGCAACATCTAACCACTACCATATTCTCCATGTTTTGAACACAAAAAAGTGGTACTGTTGCATTCCAACTGGTTAAGGACTGCAACAGTTTTATGCATGAGCAGACGCCCATTAATAGGAATTAGAGAAAAAAAAAAAAATCATGCAGGGGTATACAAAACACACAGATTTAATAACTGCAGAAACACAATGAGCTACATCAAAAGCCAACAGCCAAAATAATCACCCACCTCAGTTTTCTGCATGCAAGACAGCAAAGCATGACCCACTAATGTTTCTGTAGTACATATGGGGACAAACTCAAGCCAACTACTGGACTGTACCAGAGCTAACACACCAAACTGAAGTTCAGCTATTATGTCTGTTGAGGCCCCCCATTGGATTTAAATTCGCCTGTTTAGAGGGAATGAACAGAATTAGTGTGCTAACCTATTGACAAGGATCGATACTGGGTATGCTGTACCACTGGTGCCAGAGAAATCCAAGTGGCATGAAACTGATGTACCTAAATAGTAGGAACAGTTGAGCTGAAAGGTGCTACTGTAGCAGGAGGAGCAAAGGCATTACTGCTGTCAAGGTTCTAAGGTCAGCTGTGTTGTCTATGAAGAAGTGTTGAAATTGCTAGGTAGTTTAAGTTGGAAGAGGCTAGGTGAAGGGCATAGCTTGGTTTGTGTCCTTAGATTCTTCTTCCGGCTTTTCCCAATTAGGGGTCACCACAGCACCTAAGTTGCCAGCCCGGCGCCCAACCTTCCACAGAAGGCACACACTCATACCTAGGACTAATTTTAGAGTGTCCAATCCACCTACAGCATGTCTTTGCGATGTGGGAGGAAACCCACGTGACCACAGGGAGGACATGAAGACTCCGAACAGAAGGCACCCCAGCAGAGGATCGAACGGGAGAACCTCCTGCTGCGAGGCGACAACACTAACTGCTGCACCACCGTAGCCGCCCTAGATCATAATTGTGTGTGTGGGGTGGGGGGGCAGGTTACATTTACTGCACTTCTGCAAATTGCTAATGTTTTCATCACTGGTTCAAGAACTCAAAAGCCATGTTTTTTCTTCCCAGAGAAAAATTCCTTCCCTGTAATCAAATACTCACTTTACATACAAGAAAAAAACGTTTAATTATAATGTGCCTTATCAGTTACAGATTGCCAGCATAAAACCTCAGATAAGTAGTGCAACCTGGAGCCTGAACAAAGGCAGGGCTTTCAAAGTTAACTTTCAGGTGCAAATGTCTGTCCTTTTAATAAAGCTCAGTCCCACAAACAAAGCAAGCAAGTTCATCTAACTCTTCTTTCCATCAGTATTTGATTTTGCATCTTTTTTTTACAATACAGTTTCTGTAAAAGTGCCTTTTCCTTCTAATGTTTTAAATTTTTGCATTATACACTGCTTTGTTGAGAGACAGTGAATTATGAAAATTATTGTCTTATTCTAGCTAGGATATTTAAAACTGTGAATGCAGCAAACCATCTCAGACCAAGTAACAGCAGATAATCACAGGGGTTAGATTTCTCACACATGGACACTGAACTAATAATGTTACTCTGAAAAGAAAAATCAACTCTGCTATATTTTAAGACTGCCATTCAAACATTCCATAAAATGCTGTAAGAGACAGCCACTAATGAAAATCAAAAGGAAACAAGTTCATAGGTAGGTACTAGGCTATCGGCTCCGGGGCCTACACAAGCCCAGCCAAAAAGGTACCCTGGCTTTTGCCACCTAAGAAAGTTATTTTCCTGTGCCACTGTCAACCAGAGCCACAGAGGTGATCCCCAGGGTGAATTTCATATTTCCCATCCAATCATAAAGATTTTTCTTGGGAGTGCTAATGAGAGCTTTGTTTGATATAGATAGGTAGTTTATTCCAGAGTACGAGAGTCTCTGAGACAGGAATCTATCCCTACGGCATGTTCCGTTTATTGTAGTGACAAGGCTTAGGTCCCTAGAGCATGTAGCTTGGAGGGATTGGAATTTCTTTAAGTGGAGCATGTCCAACAGCTCTGGGTGTGACATAGCTATGTTAAGCACAGATCACCTCTGAGTAGGCGATATGCGGAGTAAAGCTGGAGTTTGAGACTGTGCGTAGGGCATCTGTTTGAGGCCAGTAATCCTCTGCGAGGTGTTTCTGCGGCCTTTCCAGTTGTTGTAAAGGTAGTCAGGCACATACCAAAAGGGGCGTTGCACTCTATAATGGGTCTAATGAGTAGAGAGGTCTAATGAGTGATGAGTAGAGGGGAACAATGACCTCTTTCTGGATGAGAAACCTTTTGTGATGAGGTGTGCCACGTAGGATTTTCTGACTACTGTGGCAATGTGATTATCAAAGGAGAGACTACTGTCAACCTGTGTCCCAAAGTAATTAAGTGTGAATCAATGCTGACAGTGAATCAATGCTGACAGTAAAGAGTAAGCAATCACAGCAATGTTAAAAGTTGATGAGAAATCCACGATAAAAATGACCCCCCTCATCATAATGGATTTTTTTCTGTCCCTATAACATGACATCAGGAAGGAGAAGGCATAGACTGTAAAACAAAATCATGCTACCCATGGCAGCCTCCTCCAAATCATTTTGGGGTATAACAAATTAGAAAATAGTAACCATTTACTTTGAGACAGACATCAGAAATGCAGAAAAGTTAAAGATTTGCTGAAAATCCTACTTTTTTCTCAGTTTTTGTCTGAGGTTATCCTTTAACAGTTTTTTTTAAGCAGCAGTTTCAACAAAATTAGTTAAGACTGAATAAGTTGGATAATTTTAAAACCTTTGGTAAGAATCAAAGAAAAATACCTATTTACAGATATTTTGCATTCTCTACACCCCAATCCACATTATGACACCCCCCTAACTCCTTAAGGTCAACTTCAGAAGCTTAATAAATTAAGTATATGAATTTCATGCTGTCGTCCTTTAGTTCCCTGATATAGCTGTCATTAATGAAACATGGCTTAAGCCTTGCAATAAATCTGAAGAATTTCTTCCCAATGGCTAGAACATCCTCAGAACAGAGTTATCTAGACGTGGTGGTAGGATTACCATTTTATTTAAAAACAAACTTAAATTGGCACAAAACTCTACGCCACCAGATATCCCCACCCCAGTAGTGATTATTCATGTCTGGGCGTACTGATTATTCATGTCTAGGCGTACAAGTCCATTATTTTTATAGCGATCTACAGGCCCCTGCTAATAAACCTCCAAAATATTGAAAATATCCTTGAATGGAGCTCTACAAACTTCAGTAATGGAACTTATACTTAGAGCAGGTAGTCCAGTCAAGGTTAAAATCTCCAAGTCCCCTACCAACTTTATATACCTTTACACTTTGTCAAAATTAAGCCACCCCACACACACTGAAACAAACCAACAATGGCAATCAATTCTTGACTGGGACTTTAACAAATCCATTAGCTATGATGCTGTGCGTCCCCCTCACACACTAGGCAATCACTTCCCTACCTACTTGATTAGAAAACACAATTCCTGTAACATTTCATTTCACTTCACATTTGCAAAAAAATACTTTCTACCTTATTTAATATTCAACATGACTGGGCACCTCTAAAAACTAATTTGACTGTGCAGTACTTCAATAGTGCTTTCGTACAAATACTTAACCTAGCCCCAATTAGGAAAATCCATACCAAATCCAAACAGTTCCCTGGTTATCAAAAGACAATTCTACTAAAAACAGACTGGTATCTTTCACAAAATCTCATTACCTACCAACAACTTCGAAATCAAACTAAACAAAAACCTTCCAAGCAAGTCAAAGTACCAGAAAAATCCCCCCAAAATTCTGGCAAATCAACTTCCTCCTCAACCCGAGAACACCCATTATCCCAGCCCAAACTCTGACCAACCCAAATGACTGCATAGCCAAATCCCCATTTTATCAACTCAATAACTTAAACAGAACGCCTCTGTCCATATCTCAAATCTCCAACAATAATTATACCCTCCTCTCTCTCAAGCCTATCCAAACAAGTTATGTTTTATCTCCATTCTAAACTAAAACCTTGGACACTAGCTGCAGACCAACTACCAGATTACCTTCTACAACTAGCTACTTCCATCACTTACGCTACATCTATTCTCATTAACCTTTCCCCATCTCTGAACAGTACGTACCATTCCTCTGGAATATATCTCGCGTCATACCGTTACATAAAAGCAGTCCCTCTATTGATGTATCCAACTACAGACCCATAGCCATTTTGTCAGTTTGCCAAAATCTTACACAGATGTACACACAAGCAGATCTTAGACAACTTGTCAAATCTATTACCCGATACACAGCATGGCTTTTGACCTAGGCATAAAACACCAGTACAGCTATAATTAGCTTTACTAATACCGTAAATCAACTAGTCTCTGCTATCTTCATAGACATGAAAAAGCATTTGTATCTCAAACACTTCTCAATAAAACTGGCTACCACTGCAGCCCTGAAGCCCTAAGCTGGTTTCATAGCTACCAGTCACAGGAAATAAGCCACTTTATGGGACAATAAATAATCTCCGCTGAAAACAGCCCACTTGCCCAGGCTCTACCAGGTTAACAAATGTAAAATAAACTCTTCCTTCCAGCTCCCTGTGTGTAGGAGTCCCACAAGATCTATGATTGGCCCGCTTTTATTCACATTTTTTTTTGTTTTTTTACCAATGACCTAAACTTCTCAGCAAATCCAGCCATACAATATGCTGATGATGCTTCCCTAATCTGCTCTGCCCCTTCCATCAAGGAACTCCAAGAAATCTCAGGCAGCCCTCCACAATACTGAAAACTACTTAGCCCAACAACCTATACTTAACCCCAATAAAACCAAGCTTATGGTCTTCTACAATACGTCAACCACCTATATCATTTCCTCCTCCAATGGCACAAAAAAAAAAACTCTAACATACAAAACTTCTTGGTGCCACAACTGATAGTGGATTTAAGTTTGACAAATATTTCACCAACAATTAAAAAGGTTGGTGTCAAACTGGGTTCTCTCTATAGGGCTAAATCATACCTTACTGATCATGCCAGACTCAACACCCAGAAACCATCTCTTCTCTTCCCTGGTTTACGGTTAACAAATAATTACCAATATTTGCAAAACTGAACTCCACTATTAACTGCCCATACAGTCTCTGCCCAACTCTGTCTAACCTTGTCCAACCATACACTAACCTAAATTCTTAGGTATGCTGATAAAGTACTGAAAGTTGTCATAACCCAAAACTCACGGCATCTCCTTATACACACACATCACTGCCAAACACTGGAATTCCCTCCCTCAGCATATTCTGTCCATCAATGACGCAGGTTCATTTAAAATAGCCCCTAAATGAATATTTCACCAAATGTAGGCCTTGCTCATGTTCTCCACCAGGCTAATTTAACGCCTTACTGTCTAGCTTCCTTCTCTCCACCGCCCATTGTCAATATTTCTTGGCAATTTAGCTTCAGCTTGTGATTTTTTTCAGGGTAAAACAAAATACTTGTACTAATTAGAGCTGCGGTGGTGCAGCGGTAGCGTTGTTGCCTCACAGCCAGAGGTTCTCCCGTTCGATTCTCTGCTGGAGCGCCTTCTGTGTGGAGTCTGCATGTCCTCCCCGCGGTAGAGTGGCATTTGAAAGACATGCGGGGGGCATGCCTTCGAAGGTTGGGCGGGCTGGCACCTCGGCACCATAAAAATCTGCCAATCATTAGCAGACCAGAGTTCCGCTGTGGAGACCCCTCACCAGGAAAAGCTGAAACAAAACAATTCAGACAAAACAAAAATAAACTTATTGTACTACCACTGTTATATGCTCTTAGACACAATGTCAAGGAACTTGCATTTGAACTCCTATTGTAATTGTCATATGTACAAATCTATAAAAAATATAATCTTCCTTGGAGCCTCTCCCCAGGTCTCTGCTGAAAATCGGCCTCTGGCCCAGTAGACACTACCCGGTCATCAAATGTAAGAAAGTTTTTGTGCCACTATAAATGATCCCAGATGTGAGCTTTAAACACCAGGCTAAGGGACTTGGTGGCATAAAGCTTTAAGTGGATACGATGTAAAGGCAAATATGCCTCCATGGAATGATTTTAATATTTAAATTTGGAGCCACAAAACACAGAAATGTAAAAGGTCTGATCCAAGAAAAGAACCACATGCTTGTCTGATGTCCCCAATGTTAAAAAGTAGAGAGGACAATAGAAATGGGGAGGGAGTAAGAAAATGAAGGTAATTAAGGTGCAACACTTTACCAAGAGTAATTAAGACGACACTGCATGGGACGAGAGTAGCAACATACACGTGTGTGCATGTGCACATTAATGGAGGGATGCATTTTATAACAGTTTACTGGGAAACTTTGGCTGGGCACAAAAGGGGATGGGGGGGGGGGACAGCATCAGGAGCCTAGGGAGAAAAGTCCCAGAAAACATGACAAATATAAACTTTAGTGATTAAAGTAAAAAAATATCACTAAAGAATTGTAAACTGCATCCGATCACTGTACAATTACCAAGTACAGCAGGCACGGAAATAAAGGCTAAAGTTGTCAAAACGACCTGATCGCCTCTGATTCATGTGAGCAATAAGTCAAATTACCGGGAATAGAATATAAAGACATATATACAAATCTAACAGATCACAAAAACAAAAAAACACACACACAGAAAGGGATGCTGTCAGAACCATGCGGTGAAAGTTTGATAAAGCAAATACACAAAAGAATATAATCTTTAGAGAATCAGCCGTGAACTGAGTAATATGGAGTGAAGACCTCAAATCTCCAATGCATTAGTATTAATGAATCCCAAACTGCATATAAACAGCTCATAAAACAAAAAAAAAAAAAAAAAAAAGTTGTTGTGCTAGTCAGGCAGCCACAGGCAAGTAGCCTGCAACAGCTTAGAGTAAGGTATAAACACGGAGGGCATAGTTAATTTTCCCTCCAATTAACTTGATGTAGATGTAACTGACAGAGGTCAGTTCAGTTTAAAATCTTAATTGGGATTTCTTCTAAGACAACACAAACTGGGGAAAAAAAAAAAAATCATTACTGAACCTCCTGCACATCATACACAAACACCAGGACTGACCGTTCTAAAGACAAACCTTGCCTGCAGTATAAACAGGACCTGCTGGAGAGAGTTATATCCTAGAGACTACCCCCTCTCAGGAAGAGGCTCCCCATCGATGTGAAGCAGAGTTCTCCCCAACCCAATTCAAGTATACTTCTGCAACTTTGGTGATACACAAGCCTTTAAGTGTTGAGGTCTTTGTATATTTTGGAAAAATAAAAGTAACCCTACTCTTTTCCACAAGGGACGTGGTATCCTTTACACCATCTCAAATATCAAGTCGGGCAACTGTAACTATTATTTCATGCCTTGTTTGAAGAACAGCACCGCATGTGAAAACAGAATCTTTGATCTACCCTACAGCAAAGGTAAATGTCAGTGGCTCAAAAGGTAGAGCATTCAAGTTATACTAACACACACTATCACTACATCACCCAACGTCCCCGTCTAGTTGTGCAGTTCCCTCTTGCAGGTATGGGCCAAGTTCAATTAACAGGACGAGTGTAATGCATAGGAGTCTAAGATATGAAGGTGTTGCAGTATCACTATACAATGAAATCCATTTGGTGACCAGAACATAAGAGCATTCTCTGCCCCCCCCCCCTTTCTTGTCACAGCCGAAACAGAGAGAGAGAGAGAGAGACAGACAGAGAGAGAGAGCGCAAAGCAGTACTACTTAGTACTTAAAAAAATAAATAAATAAATAGAGCTATGCAGTTGACAAGTATAACAGCTGTTTCAAGGGAATAAAATAAGTTAGTGTCAGAGTATAGCAAGGCATCTTAAAGACCTCTAGCGGCAATATTTGCACTTTCAAACTACACAGCAGTGTTCCAGTAAGTTACATAACAGAAAGAAGTACTCTAGGAGTAGCCCGACAGCAACAACTATATAAGGGGAGCAGCCACCTCTGTGCCATGGTTCTTAACTCCATGAAGAAAGAAGCAAAACACCACACTTTGTGGACAGTCTCTACTGCAGTAGTTATCAAATGAATGACCCTTATAGAAAGAGTCTAAGGTCATAGACACCAAAAGAAAATAAAAAGTACACAATTTCAGCTGTAAAAATTAAGTGCCTTACGAAACAGCAAGGTTATCACTGTGGCTTGGCATATATACAGAGTCAGACATTGCAATCACTTTTGACATATGGCAAAATTAAGAGAATCAGTCCAAGGAGAAAGCAGAGACTCCACCAGTGAGAAGATGCTAAACCTGAAAAACTTCCTACCCTGTTGTGTAAGACTGTACAGCTACTATGGCTCCATGTTAGTATTTCCCTTTTGGTCCAAGTTTTATGATCCCCTCAGGAGCACAGCAGCAAATGCTTAAGCCAGGTAAAGGTAAACTGCATGGGCAGACCATCTTCACTAGGGTGGAAATAAAAACATGCTTATCAGAGAAAGATCGTCCTCATGGATGCCAAAACATTTGACAATTTCTCAATTGTTTTGCAAAATAAGCCAATAGGGATAACTGATCTACAATTGATGGGAGCTTGTGGAAGGACTTCCATTCTAGACTAACCTATCAGATCAGACATAAAAGATCAGCTTTTTGTTCTCTTAAAAGAAGACAATAGATTATTTCTGACTGAACAATTTATCTGGTTTTATGAACAGGTGTTTCTGGTTTCACCCAACAACCTGTAAACAACTGAATGAAGAGAGGGCCAGTTCTGCACACCACATATATGCCTACACGATCAGTAGATGCAAACACTGACGGCAACAGTTGCACTTCCCACCACTGAATTTCAAATGCACTGTATAATTCAAATGCATCCCGGCCCCACTTTATGCCCTATTCATACATAATTACCTTTGCCATCAATGTAAAAGGACTCAAAAACACTAACTAGTACACAGCAGTTCTTTCAGCTTATTGTCACTCAGCTGAAGCATAACTTGTGTCAAGAGGCATCTGGAAAAGTCCAAAAATATGAACAAATTTTATGTATGGCTCTTACAAACTTAAGTTGCTAGACCGAACAGGATTTGTGTTAGCGTGCATTTTCTGAAGGCTACGAAATCTGAAACTAAAGTCTGTCATTTAGTGAATTCAATACTCAGTGATTTGCCAGAAAAAAAACAACACCATAAATATGATGCAAAAATCTATACAGCCAGTAACCAAAGTTGTGAGGCAGAACCAAATATATGGTTGTCACTGAAATAAGGCAAATGACCCATTTATACAACCATCACCACAGTCTTGTTCATATGTTGGATTCTCTGGATATTTCTCCCCACAATATTTACTTCTCTGGACCCCTGTCTAGCAGGGCGACTGACATGATCCCTTTGGGGGGGTCCTTTTGAAGAAGGCCCAATGAGGCGCTCTACTTGACATGTATGGGCAGTCTTATTCCAAGAGTACGGAGAGACTAGTCTCTGGGTCAGGAACCTATCCCTGAGAAACACAACTTGGCAAGAAAGTATCACTCTTAAAGCTGGTCAATGTTAAAAGTAGCAATCGCACTCATATGACTACCACCCCTCTCAAAAATGCCACACGTACTACGTCAGTACAAAAAAAAAAGGTGTGTGTGTGTGTGTGGGGGGGGGGGGGGGGCGATGTATACAATGCAACCTACGAGAAGGGAGATTACCCTTAACGCTTCCGCCGGTAGGTACGAACATAATACACTAGATCGAGTAGACAAGACCCAAAAGTGCAACGAAACCAGTATTGCAACCGTTGGTACATGGTAAACAAGAGGACAACTGTGAACTTTCATATTAAACACAAAAACGTAAATTAATGCTCACGGAGAAGAATTTCTCATTCCTACTGTAGCCCGTCTTCCAAACCACCTACGTCTATCACGCAGCACTTTAACAGTTTCTACTTATTCTCACAAGTAAACTAGTAGATTCGCAATACAATGCGAACTACAAACATATTAAAAAGCTACTGCACACACTCCCATAATCACACTTGTTTTGAGAGTGCATACGTTAAATGTATTTTTACGAAATAGGCGCCGGAAATGCTAGTCTCCACGCCACCAACTAGAGACACAAGTCCATCGGGTCATTCCGTAGGCAGAAAATAATACACACTTTCGAAAAGTGCAACAAACGTACACAAAAAGCGTAAAGTAATGCCCGAAAAGCATGCAACCAATTATAACGTATGGGACAATGGGGCCTAGTAACAATATTTCCAGTTACAATTGTACGAAACACACTCCCAGAAGTACTCCATGACCTAGTCCAAAACCCTCAATTACTACGAATCTCTCTCCACTTCCAAACCTGACCTTAAAAGCATCAAATACTTCCAACAACGTGGATTTACGCAGTAAACACATCTAGCAAATGAACTCGGTGTTATCACTACGCAAGCGCATACACCACACTCCGCCATTCACTTCTGGCCACAGCATCATTGTAACAGCCTCTTGGACGCAGCGCGATTTCTACCAATTAAAACACATAATGCAGCAGCGCTAAGCAAAAAAATAATAATTTACTTAACTTTACGTGTCTAGTTTATGTTACTTTTTAAGCAAAACCACTTCAAATAGCTTCCATCGGCAATGGCGGTAATTTTACTTTCACTGAAACGGACAGACTAATCGTAGAACTACAAGAACCACCACGATAAAGAGCTCAGGGTTTAATGTATTTAGTTCGCCATCACCTCTACGACTTCATTATCAGACGAACATCAATGAAAGAACGATAAGTTTCCAAGCTACAACTCCCAAACCATTTGAAAAAACACCGTCTGCATCTCACATCAAGTTCCGCATTCCCTTTATAAGGGAAATGTAGGCAACCCCCATGCGGTTGAAGGTTTTACCTCAAGGCACCTCTTTATTCTCCCAACAAGTAGACAAGAAAAAAACACGCAAGGTTAATCCTTGAAAATGATTTCTGATCGTATCTTAAAAAAACAGCACTGTGGATAATAACAGAAATATTTTCCTATAAATAACGCGACAGTACATATATAATAAAACTAGCCTACCAAAAGCCTTCCTCCGGCCAGCTCTAAATTTCCTTTGCTCCCAGACTCTTCTCTGGCAGAACACCAGCAACAGTCAGGCCTCCTTCTCACGTGGTGAACCTGCACACTAATGGTTGGTTAGGCAGCGCGCGGTCTTCCAAGTGTTGTTGATAGCGCCACCCTTCCCTGTTCCCTCCTCTTTGTTGTTGCTGCAGCTGAGACTGCAAAAGTGAGATAGATAGTCCAGCGAAGTACTACTTACCAATAGCAGTTATCTAAAATTAGTCTGATGGTGCTATGTTGATTTACCCTTACTGCGCACAACGTACAGGAGCCGCGTTCAACAGATAACCTGCAAAGCAGGAAAATGATACCTCACATGATGTCCACTGCAGTACCTGAAGTTACCTACTCTATATATATATATATATATATATATATATATATATATATATATATATATATATATATATATATATACACGTGTTTTAATCTGCAGGACAGCACGTTTTCTCTTTGTAATGAGAAAAGATTGAATGTATGATTGCATTTGATCTATACTAATAAAACTGGAGAAAACTCACGCTGCGAGTTTTACAATACCATAGCAGCACGCTTTGTAGAACGTAATGAAATATTTGCAAAGATTGAGACCGAATTTTACAGATACGTCGGATACATCCTCGTTTCTAACGAGTAAGCAAATAAAGACAGATTCAGCACGCTAATTGTTGACGAGGTTTCAATGTCGTCGTTTTATGCTGTTTGGAAAAGCATATTCTTAAGAACATGTTAATTTACCTCCTCTTTCTGATTTCTTTTGTTGAGGAAGTACTGCCTCCCTTTGCAAAGCATTTAAGATTTATTATATCTATATGTCGTTTTGTTGTGAAGTATTTCTTACGTGCTCACCATTGACTAAGTAAATGTGTGAAGTGGACAACGTAGCAATACGGATTAGTAGATCTGCACGTTTAGGTATGTAGTTACTTGAGCATTCCTTAGTCTGATTAAGGGCAGGACTTCATTATAAAAAATGAAAGTAAAATACAGGGTGGAAATTTCAAGTGCGTGTTTTTTATTTGTTGTAGAAAATCTAGTGACAACATAATCATTAAGGATAAACAAATGTATTATGTAACTTTGCTGAAAGGAATAGCGTGGATTTACACGTGTCACATCTAAAACAAACAGCTGATTTGTTTTGTTTGTAAAATTCAATATTTATGAGTTGTACGTGATTTTTTTTATACTTGGGATGTTAACCTTTGTTTTGATGAACACCAGTTTAGAAATTACATTAGTACACCAACGACTTTAATCAAGACTGGCAATGTAACCCAACGCATAAATAGCTGTTCAGTGGTACACTGCTGTTGTTTCACAGGAATCACACACTTATCCAATTGCTTTTATTCTGATTAAGTTAGAGTGAAATATGAGTTATTTTGCTTGCTTGACAACATGTAAGCAGGCTAAAATATGTTGAAATATATAAACACAATAAGAATAGACATATGTATTGGAATGGTGGTAATAGTCTGTTGTTTTTGTAACTTTGAGAACAAATGTACAATTATGCATTTAAAATCTAATAATCCAAAACAGCAAAACTGGAAGGAGACTGAACAATAATAGTAAATGATAATATAATTAAGAAATCTGGAGGAATTATTAGTTGTGCAAAAGGAAAAGAAAAGGACATTTTAATAGAAGTACCTAGTTAGCACTTTCCAACAGTTTGTGTTTCTGTAGTTGTAGCCCTACACGTGTGTGTGTGTGTGTGTATATATATATATATATATATATATATATATATATATATATATATATATATGCATTTGAAGATATGAACGGCACTGAAAGTCGTACAAGGCCATATTAAATGACAGATGATGTGAGTAGTGCCAGTGATGTCAGTGATGTGTGAGGCTGGGCAGAATGAGGATGATGGTGAATACTTACTCATTTCCGTTAGGAGCTTTCAAACAAACAACCATTCCTTAATAGCCACAGCCACACTGATGTAGTAAGGCTGTCAAAAAGGAAACATTAAAAGAGGGATACAGATATCTGACTGGTTGGTCAATAATTCATAAAGGAAAATGATAAACATTTATCTGGAAAGAAGTAGTAAAGTTAAACAGGTTTTATTTTAGAGTAAAATGGAAAGGAAGACATTTCTTACTTAGCTAACTCAGTAAGTAGGCTGTCAGAACATTTTCAGCCACAACCTAGGCCACAGGCTAAAACAGTTAAACTTAAAAACAGAGAAAACACACAACATACAAAAAAGTACAATTACTAACAGCATACTGTTTAAGTAAATATAACATTTGTTACAGAACATTAGTGTATTTACACATTTACAAAACATGGAAGAGCTATTTGCACTACATTGTATGTTATTCATTCTTAGACACAAAGTTGTAGCTGTATGATCCATTTTCAGGAAGCACATGAGAAAAGTACAATGTAAGTAACTGCAACATTTTTTATAAAGTTGAACTCAAAAGTAAACAGAATGGAGTCATTTCACATTGGATGTGTGACAAAATATAAAAGCATAAATACATTATTATATTGTACCTTGCTTCAGTATAATGCATGCAGTGCAGTTCATAATAGAGATACCACCACAAATGCAGGCAAACCATTACAGTACATACCAGTGAATACAGACTCTGAAGATTGATATTTTGGTATGGGGAAACTGAACGCAGGCCAAGGTTAAGTGTGTTAAGAGGAAATGAATACAGAGAAAATACTATCTTAATGGTAAGAATCTTAGTTATATATTAATAAAAATAATGTTCAGTGGCTGTTGAAGTTTGGTCAGTTTTGCAGTCGTTTATAGTTAGCTGCATGTACAAATGTTAAAATGGAGTTATTCATTTTGTGAGATGATCAGTTGTGTGATATTTATTATATACACTGGGGGTGTGAGTCCTTTTGGGAAAAAAATCATTGTTGAACTAGCTCAGTCTGAAATCTTTGTAAACTGCAGTTTTCTTATGAGGTCCAAGTGACTAGGGAATGGTTCTATGATATGTATATATTTTTTTTCTCTGAGAGGAGGGCAGTAAGTGAAACACAGACGTTTAAAGATTATTTTGGAGATAACTAAGGTAAAGTACTGTGTCATAGGCAGCTGGCTTTTTTATCAGAAGAGGCTTAGATGTTTCCTAGATTCAGAGCTACTGAAGAAAAAAAAAAGTTTTGTTTAAGGATATTAAGTGTTGTATTGTAGACGGAACAGAGTCAGTTAAAGGAAAAGTGAATTTTAGTTAGGCATACTTTATTTAGCAGTTGATGCTTTGGCTTCGGGGTAAGGAATTAGCTGTAGATTAATTTAAGACAAGTCAGAAGCTTAAGAGTAGTTATTTCAGTATTCATTTGTTTGAGGCGATGTCAACCGGGTATAGTCCATTTTCACCAGAGATCTAAAGAGACCAGCTTTGCATTCATTAAGCATAGACTGTTGGAGTTGAAGATAACTCAGAAATATATAGTGCAGCCATTATTAAGTAGCATATATACTAATTCCTTACAGGCAGAGACAGAGCATGGGTAAAGTATAAATTGGTACATTAGCCTGGCACACAAAACATTAACATTGGAAAGAAAGCTATATAATGTATAGTGCTGTAGTATATTATTGGCCTATGTACAGAACCATCAGTTAAGAAGGATTAATAACTTAACAGAAAATAAACTTAAGTGTTAGTACAGTAATTCTGTGAACAAAAAGGATATTAATGTGGGACTGAGAAATTTTAAATAAGAACATTTATGGTTTACTATCACAGCCATGAAAGATCCAGCTGTGTCTGAGCATCTGTTTCTTCACAGGACTAATAGGTACCTCAAGTAGTCAGTTAAAGGAAATAAATCTTCATCAGCAGACAAATAAGACATGTTGGCATGATAGATTCATATCTCAGTGTATTCTGCAGATCTGGAACAAATGTATACATGTTAAGCAAAGTAGCACCCTTGCCATCTTCGGGGTAAACCTCAATAACTGGATGAGCAGCCTCAAATTCTTCCCCAGTCTGTGTTGTCTTGCCCACCTTTAGGCTGGAGGAAAATTTTGAATAGGGTTTTTTGGCTAGGCTTGTAATGGTCTGCAGACTGACTGTCTAGTACTTACATATGAAGTTCTAAAAAGGTATGTCAAGCTGGGACTTCCCTACTTTTTGCTAAATACTGTAGACATTTGTTATGCGGCACTACAGTTGCATATCCAGTTGGTTTGTCTTAAAAACGGTATTTTCTTGACTTGACAAGATTGTTATTGTACAGTGTACCTCTACTATAATGTCAATTGGTAATACAGAAAGGAATATATGAAGAGAAAAAAAATAAGCTAGATAAAAACAAAATGCACCCACCTCTAATTTCAAAGATTACTAGTCTATGTTCTTAGACTATACAAGGCAGAAATGCAGACTTAAAGGGGCAGGTTCTTTCAAAATATATTCAGCTAGACAAAAACATCTCTCTAGTTTCAGAGTCAAGCATGTATTCATTTCAGCTCATCACCTGTATTTTATTTTTGTATATGTTGACCATGTTAGAGCAGTGATGTTAGTGGACCATTTTCAGGTTCAACCTAGAGATATGTGAAACTTCCAGTCAGATCAAAAGTAGCATATCAGTCACAATAAAATATTAGTGTAATAGAAGCCAGGAGCTTTTCCACCACACATATGAACAATGCATTGGTATACTAAGGACTGCTTCCTTTCACAGTTCTGGGGAGTTGTTTCTTTGAAAAATACTTTAACTGCATCTTATTACTGTTGCTGTTCCTGTCTCTGAACTCTTGCACAATGAAATTTAATGCAAACACTTAAGTCCTTTCTGAGAAACTTTAGAAGGTTGCATTTTTCATTTAAAATACAATTCTTGGCCTTCCATGTCTTTTGTGATTTAACATAGAAAAGGTTGTTCGTTCCCATGACATATGAAGTGCGCATTACAGTTTAAAACAGAATTCAAATATGGTTTACAAAGGTTCCAAGAGTCTACAACAAGAAAGTAATTGTATATCTGTATATGTCTATTTCTCTGTGTGTGTGTATATATGCATATATAAATAAAAAAAAAAAAAAATACTTCCAACAACCAGGTACCTGTGTCCAAATACACACAATGTCCAAGTAGCAAGAATAAGCAGATGGACCCAGGCAAGGCTCTTCTCTCCAGTGTAAAAGTCAGGTTTATTCACACTACAAACTGCACAAAAGTCAGGTTTATTCATAGTACAAACTGCATGAAAGTTTGTACTGTGAATAAACCTGACTTCTACACTGGAGAGAAGAGCCTTGCCTGGGTCTGTCTGCTTATTCATACATATATTAATTTTCTTCAGCCTGCCTCTCTCTTTTCATCACAATTCTACCCCAACTAGAAATGCAAGCAAGTCTAATGGAGGCAAGAAACAAAGCTTAAGATGATGGTGCATTACTTCCACACCCTTTCTAGACTGACCATCTGCATTAGTATTAGCAAAAATAGTTGTATGATGGATAGTCGTGCTATAGGACTGGAAAGCTAAACTCCACAAAGGAGCATTCCATTCTATATACTTGCTCTTTGTAGTCAGTTTAAAGGGTGTAGTTTGTAATCAGAGTGATTTGTGTGTCATACAGGTACGATTGTAGTTTATACAGACTATTTCCAGACACTCCTACTTTATGACTGCATAAGATTCCTTCTGTCATTGAAGTCTGCAGCTTAAGTACACAATATCATCCTGTTGGTGCTCTTCTGTGTCTAAGTACAACACTTACCCTACAGTTGAAAGTATCTACCTGTACCATGGATTATTCTCTATAACTAGGACTGGCTAGTATAAATGCTGTCCTCCCAATAGCTTCAGATGTCAGTGGTACATGCCAAGTAACCCTTGGTCAAGTCAGCAGTGGTTAGATAATAATCAGCCCAACCTAATTTTTCAAAGATTGATTCAGTCTTTGGAACGGGGTAAGCATCAATGTATGACTGTTTAGATTTCTATAGTCCATACAGCATCTGTTGTTGCCATCTTTCTTTGGCGCTAACTCCACTAGTGAGGCTGTGGAATTGTTGGACTCCTGGATTACCCAGAATTCCAACATGTTCTGTAGTTCTTCTTTTAGGGTTTGCCTAACTTTTTCAGCAACCCTATAAGGGGCTTGTTTAAAGTGCCATTGAGGTGTTGAGTACACATGCTGCGCTTCCAGGTGGTTACACCTTGGCTTACCAGTAAATGTATAGCAACTTTTTGTAATACTGCTCAGATTTACAGAACCTGGCTAGCAGTTAAATGCTGGGACAAGTTTATTGTATCCACCAAGGTTTTAGACTGAGGCTCACCAATATCTCCAAATACCCTCTGGTTCCTCCTGCCACCCACTGCAGATACTGAGTGCCAGGGCTTTTCTGTCACAGTAAGGGTTTCTTGTGTTAACATGGAAGAGTTTGTGTTTCTGCCTAGCATCTGTACTACATAGTTAACATCACCCACCTTTTTCACAGTGGGGAAAGGACTATGACAGGCTGCCAGTAGCTTTTTCTGTCTTGACTATAAGAAGCACCATCATGTGCTACTCTGCTGAATACTCTCTGGCTCTGACTATCCACAGTGCCAGACTTTCTGCTGCTGTTGTGTCTGTACCAAGTGCTCCTGACTTATCCCCATAAGCTGGACTCACCATCCCTGTAACCATACAACAACTAAACAGCAAATAAATAAAAATGTGGGTTTCTGGGCCACCACCTTGCAAGCAAAGATAAGATGAGGCAGATACTTGTTCCGCTCCTTCTTGAACTGGTCTGTAAATGCACTCAAAATGGTCTTCAGTGCAGATTTACCATCTAAAACTGTTCCTCAGTAACAGCTAAAGGCATCAGAGTAGCTGTGGCTTTGTCTCCAGCCTTTCCAACCTTTTGGAATTGCCAACAGGTTGTGCAGTATGTTGTTAAATCTTTAGCAGTGCCTGGCCAATAAACATTTTGCACAAATCATCCTTCAGTATGCTTTATGCCCACAGGACCTGCAATTACACTTTATACTGTTATCTTTTATAACTCTGTATTATTTTATAACTCTCAACAACTGTAATCATTCATTTTAAATTTGTGTACTGGAGCTTTTCTTCCCAGGCCTTAAGGCCCAGTCAGACTAAACTGATAAACAATTTCCAGTAAATCATAATAAAATGAATATTGTGGGTGGTTGCAAGAAAATCACCTATCAACAGGCACTACCAACTGCTGTATTTCTTTTCCCTTTAGCCCTCCTTCAGGGTTTTCATTTCTTGTACAATAACTCATTGGTCCAGTATATAGATTCCCTCTGCCACTAAGTATTTAAAGCCTCAATGGCTATCTTCCTCAATTACTGTAAAGTAGCCTCCGAGAGAAGACCCTTCCTCATCTCCTTCTTGGTGACCTTTCCCAGCTTCTCTTCAAAAGGAGATGTCATCTGTGAGTGGTGCCTAACATTCTGTCTGACTCCTTCCACACAGCTCTACCATTGAGGTATCATCTTCCAAGAAAAATCAATAAACTTTTCCCTGCTTTGGCTTAGAGTCCAGTTCACTGCTACTGACCAGTTTCTTCTTTGAGGTAGCCATATCACCAACCCCAGATAAGATGTGGGCTTTGGCTAGGTCTCTCCTACTGCTTTCCCCATGTTTGTCCCTATAACTGGCTGTGTGTAATGGGATGCAGACAAGGTACTTTACTGTCAAAGTCATTACTTATTAGGACATTGTCAGGGGTATCCTCAAACATAGTTACCTGCTGACTACCTTGCCCACTTTCCACTCTCTAAATAAGGTCTGCCCAAAGCTACTTGAAAATGTTTCCCTTCCAAGTCCCTAACTGGAATGGACTGCCCAGCAAGTATTGTTTCTGTCGTTCCACCACAGAACTATGGTTATGTCTGAGGCTCTTAGCAATGGCCCATCTCCCCTTTACCATTTTAGTATACAGATTTTTGTGACAGCTAGGTACAGCTGTTGTCTCCAGAAAAGAGTATATAGTGGTTGGTGTGGGTATCCTTTATTTTGAATTGGGTACTCTCTAATTCAGCCCATCACCTTTCCTAGATGTGAAAAAAAAACTTGCACTCATTCAGTAAACAGGAACTTCTAGCCCCAAAAGGAAGTATAAGTACACCTTAATTATCTCTTACAGTTTAAAACTTTATTTTTCACTGAACCGCTTTCCAATATACCTTTAAATGTAGACTGCTCTGTACATTGCACAGTTCTATTAGCGCACACAGTTACATCATGATTAACCACCACAGCATCAGACTTCAAAAGCAGTAATTGAATTTGCAGATGTGCAAAATAATCTTTGTAAATTTAACTTGGAATACCCTACCCTGTTCAGCCCTCTCATAATTAATTGTATGTACATGTAGACGTCTTATCTCTCACTGAAAGCCTTTGCCAATGGAAAATAGCAAATGACTCTACATAGACAAGAAAGAATCAGCTTATTTGCTCAAAAAAAGCCTATATCACAGACTAAGAACATTATTCTAGACATCTGCATATATAAAAACAGGAAATTATTATTCCAGCTCTACATATACTGTGATCAACATCACATCAACTTTAACTTGCTTCTGTCTAGCCATTTTTACCTTGTTATAGTGTAAACCTTGGCGACCTCACAACCAAGAAAACATGCACTCTTGTTCCAGTACTGCTAGCATATACAGCAGTCATCAACAAGATGCTCCCTGCCTCACTTTCAAAGCATCCCTAATTGCATACCACATAAGACTGCCCTACAATATGGCATAAGATTTACATCATGAAATTATTCTTCAAATATTAGTAAGAACAAAATGGATTCCATAGTCTCCTCCTCAGTAACTGAGGTGTTCACTATAACATCAATAACATGAAGTAGGAACATGCTTTACAGTCCAGCCACCAGTTTAATACGTTCTACGTCTCTTCCTATATTTAATAAAATTGATGCTCTGTAGTCTCCCATTTATTCACTAATTTCACAATATTGCCAATCCTGTTCCTGACCCTCTCCATCCCCCAACACCAGTCCCTGACCCAAGTTAAAGGCACCCCTGGTTACCCACCAGCCAGCCCCTGCATATCCCTCTGTCGCCCAAACACTTTCCCCACAACAATGGAAAAGGCCTCACTGGGAAAGAGTCTGTATGGGCCCTATCATCATCAGAAGAATGAAAAGCAGAGTCCTTCTCTGCCTACCGGCCCACCCTTTTTATTTCCTTCCCAGCAATTCTGAATCCAAACATACCCTTGATCCCCCCCAGGAAAAAGCACTTTCAAGAAACTTCATACAGCAGCCCCCTTACAACTCCTGACCACTTAGACAAACCTGTCTCTCCTCTGTGTGTACAGTAAACAGTCATTCTTTACAAATGTCCTGTGGTCCTCAGTCCTTACCACATTTCCCCCTGTCACAACCCTGACTGGAGCAACACCACTCAGCCAACCTGACTGTATCTACACTAGTGCAGGTCTTGGCTTCCCCCAAGGCAAGATATCTCTCACACACACACACACACACACACACACAAAATGTAACCCCAGTAAACAAATCCTGCAGTGGAAAGCTGCCACTGTGGAGTGGAGGGATACAGCCTTAACTATAGTCCAGGTAATCCAGCTTCAATTAGCAGATCAGGTATCCAGGTTGCTAGTAGTGCGGGATGAGCATGTCTATTACAGGTGGAAGGAACACTCACCTTAGTACTCCCTGAGGGGAGGAGTGGTCCATGAAGAGGAGATAATTCTGAGAGGGAGAGGAACGAGACAGTGAGTCATAACATAAAAATCCATCACTCTTATGAAAGTAGCTGTAGGATAAAGTCCCCAATATACCCTTATGTTCCACATCAGATCCAGCCTGGAAAAACTGGAAGTTAGTCTGGGGATGGAAAACCCAATGGATGCAGCACTTGGGTAGAGATAGGAAAAGTTTGAAGGGGGGTGAACAAAGAAACCCTGCTGTGGAAGCCAGTCCAGCTGTCCACCTGTATTTTCACAAAACCAGTGCAGTGAATTCTCTCTGGTCTCTTCTGTATAGCAGAACATTTCATACCATCTCTGCATGCTCAATCCTCCAACTGTACCACTTCCTGAAACAGTTCTTCCCAAGAACCCTTATTCCTAGCCAGGTAGAAAGCAAATGCTGGAGGCATGATAGGAAAGAGGGAAGTAATTGTGAATATTTTTGGGGATGTAATGAGTTGGCAAATTTTAGAAATTCTTTGCAGAGTACCATGATGAAAATGTTGGGGGAACAAATGGCTGTAACTAAGGAAATTATTCTTTTGAACTGAGGTAAAGGATCACATTGACTACACTTAGTATTGTCTTACAAAGATAAATGCTATTGGCTACCAAAACAGTGATTACTAGGAAATATAAATTAAAATCTAAACCTACTGTAACTGTACTATTAAATATTATAAAGGAGATAAAGAATTGGAGATGGGATCTCTGGAAGAGGGAAAGACCAAATTTCATAGAAGTAAATGGAATTTTTGGGAATAGTACATGCAGATAACCAAAACAGATTTGAGCAAAAAGAGCTTTTGTGGCAATTTAGGCTGAATGCCCTTAATTTTCCAGGACATAATGAATTTCTTTCCATTCAACCATTACTTAAACTTAATGCCATGAAACTGTAGGATACATGTTAAACACCAGACATGAATATGCTGCTTTTTTTTTTTTTTTGTAAACTGGTTTTTGTATGCATTTTTATTAAATACTTTTTAAGGTGTAAGTGAATTTTACTTAAAAGAAAAAAATAATATGTACTTGTATTAACTTATTTATTGCTGTGCTTATTTCAGGCATAAGTCTTTAAGATTTTATTCATTGATTTATGTGACTTATTATTCTTAATTGTTCTGAACAAGCTAGTAGTGTATTTAAAAATAATTGAAAGGACAGGGTAGTTTTATTCTGATGAAGTCATTGCATAGGATAAAAACACTTAATAAACAACATTTTTTTCTACAGCATTTTTGTGTGAACTGAATACCTGGTGAGCACCTTTTCCATCATCATCCTATGTTGGTAATAGTACAAGCAGAAAAATGTTTATCAGGAAGAGAAGTATATTTTAAGGGAAGGCAGGAACTAAGTAATTTATATAATGCTAAAGTTAATGAAAATTTTGAAAAGAAAACATGTATACTGCATGAAAGTAACAATGAAAACTTGCTACAGTTTGGTTTATTTTTTGTTACTGTATGTAAAGTTATGTTATCATTTAAATGTTACAATTTAATAAAAATGTTTAAAAATCAATTCACAAAGACAGACCTGGTTGCATAGAGAGAGTATTAACTGTTGTCCTGGGTATTGCCACCAAGACAGGGACTGGTCACTTACAGAGATGAGTCTTTACCTAGCACCACAGGTCCCTTTCTTACTTTTCTCTCTGTGAACCACAGTGTGTTTCAGTGAATGTTACCCAAAGTAACTGCAGTGCAAACAAATTATTTACACACACAGAATTCCCAGAAATGGCTAGCAGAATTGTTCAGTTCACCACTGCTTTCTTCCTGGCATGGCTGTACTGCAACCACCCTAGATTTGGCTAGGAAACGTGTGCAAGCCAATTACACACTGCTGTTGATTTAGACAAATATAAATTATTAATAGACTCAAGTAATCAAGCTATTTGGAGATGGAAGCCACAGCCTGTCAACCTATACTACTCTCATCTTCCTTCTCAGACAATACATAATAATCTTATGAAAATAATAAATGTAAGCCACAAGAGCTTAAAGTAAATATATAAATCATTTCTTAGGCAATAAAGAAGACAATGCTGATACAGATTACATAAACAGAGATCATAAAACTTCACTGAGGAAAAAAAATAAGTGAGTTATTGGACAGGAATATTTAGAGAAAAAATATAAGTAATCTAGCTAAATAAATCTAACTGTCTCTAGCAGAATAAATATTTCTGAAACCTTACTGTTTTACATTTCTAGGATATACAATGCAGAATTGCAGACTTACATGGAAGTGCTCACCTCAATACTTTCAGCTAGATCAAAGAGGGTTCATTGATTTCAGATTTAAATATGCATTAATTTCAGCTCATCACTCATTTACAGAAGGCAGGGACCAAAAATTACATCATTTCCTTCTTCACAAAAACAGGTATAGTAACATTAAATCAGATAACATCATTTTCTTTTTCTCACACATAGGAACATTTCATTTGCAAACTAACTAATAATGACTTACTTTCACAGTTCTGGAAAGCTATCTCCTTGAAGTATACTTATTTTAGGACCCTTGAGTTTCTTCTCTCCAAAACCTTGTGTGAATCAATTATATGCATATATGAAGTCCTTCCTGAGAAACCACAGAATGTTACATGTTCTTTCATGTCATTTTTTATTTAGAAGAAAAAAATATCATACATACCCAGACAACAGGAAATATAGACTATAGAATAAAACAGAGTTAAAATATAGTTTACAAATGTGCCAGTAGTCTGCAGTGAGAATGAAATATACATAGTATCTTAAAATTATTTTTCTGTAGCCAGAACCCCCCTGTCATCACAGATATTGTATAAACATAGGTTATATTTCCACATCAGGTCTAGCCACTTGGCAGTATGAGCGTTCTCTTTAGATTATTTGGTCACTATTGATGTAACTTCCCAACCCTATATACAAATGGAAAAAAGGGAGTAGAAGCCGATGCCAATTAGTATAGCCAGAATCAAGTGACATACACAGAATTGTTTGATAATATCTGAAATTTAGATAATGCTAGAGAAAAAAACTTCTCGCCGAGACTTGCATTGTCGTTTGTATGGTTGAGAGATATTCCTGGGGATTCAGAAATGTTACTTATGCAATAGTAGTCAATCCAGCATCATTAACATTACATATATAATAAGCAGCAGTGTTAATCATACATGTATGTGGCCAGACCAGCGTAAATGATGAGCAGCTCCTCATTGCAGCCACAGCACAGCCCCACTGCTACATCTTATTAGTTAAACTTATGGACTGAGTTAGGACAAGCAGTAGAGGTTAACACTAAAGGTTTATGTACACTGCTAGTAGTAGTGAATTTGTAAGCACAAGTTTAAATGTTGATGTAATGAATCGCAATAAATACATTCAGAGAAATGTGCAGTGAAAGGAAATTACAGCTGATGGTGAAATGTAGGCTGTACTACAGCAACAGAATCTACAAAGATATACATAAAAAGTGCAAAGGAGATGTGCAACAAAGCATATCAGAAAAGCAGAATGGAAAAGGTGGTATGACAATAAATGAATGTAGAATGATGTGAAATCTACCAGTCCTGACAACATCAACATGTGATCATTAGACCTGTACTATGATGTTACTGTCATTAAAAAAGAGAGAATATAATACCCAGAGGGGAGGAGACCCATCAGTGTTGTCCACATGACAGTATATGCACAGTTTCCTAGCAAGGGGAGCCAGTGTAGCAGTCAGAGTAAAAGCAGTCATAAAGCATTCATAGGGAAATCTGGAGCTTGTGCACAATGATGGCAAGAAAAGAAAGACAGGCCTCAAGGGAGTTGAGTCCATGGCTTCCCTATTGAATTTCTTCATACCAATGCATTAGCAAGCCACTGAAGTTGTCAGAGTAAAAGTGGTCATATACACATATCTGGGAAATGTAACACACATATAGACTGCAAAATTAATGTTGTAAAAGAACATATAATTTCAGTGGGAATCAAGCACCCCTCACACTAATGCATTCACATATTAAAAATAATTTTATGAGTACACTGAGCCATTTAAAGAGAATAAAGGCATTATCAGCACTTCATTATAGACTGATGTGCTGCGATGCTTAGCTCTTTTGTGTAACCAATTAGCTCATGCTAAGGATTTTTCTTAATTTTTGCCATTGGATGTGGTGTGCCATTTCACTGTGATTATAGATGGGCCATTGTTGTAGCTTTGTGCCAATTGTCATGCAATATATGATGGCAGGAAGATTATTATTTTAGCAAGCCTTTGTGGGTATGTTTTTGTGTTATGTCTGTCTCTTCTATGACCATATTACAGGTTAGAAATGGAAGTATTGAACAAAAATGAAAAGGGAATGCAAGCCGAGGGTAGAACACTAGGTAAACAAATAAGGACTTAGCATGACAGAGGTGGAATGGGAGTTCATATTCCACAGCAATAAACAAGAAATACACTTCAATGGACTCGAACCCCGGCCTTCATCACTGATATTCTCTAGAACAGTGTATTAGGAAGGCATGCCACTGAAATAGTCATTGGAAAGTTTTCTGAAAAACACATTTTGGGGGTTTAGAACTCATGACAGCAAGAAATACACCTGAACAGATATGACCCCCACACCCTTCATCACAGACACTGTTTAGACTAGGGCATAGGCAAGATGTGCCATGGAATCATTCATAGAAAAGGTTACTGAAAAACACATTCAAAGATCAGAACACATGATAGCAAGAAAATAGTAATACACTTGAATGGATTTGAACTCTTACATTTGATGGTGTTATCCTTTAGACCAGTGCATTATCAAGACATGCCATATAATCACTCACAGGAATGGTTGCTGAAAAATACATTTCAGTGGAATAGAACACATGATAGAAAGTAAAAGGAGCAACACATAAATGCTTTTGAACCCCTGCCTTCATCATTGATAATGTTCATGATATTGATCACTACTGCAGGAGTCTTAGCTATATAGGTTATAGCCTAATAAGGATATAATAGCAGGCCAGTTTCAGTGCACCTTCCATGTGCCCAAATTATCAGTCAGCTTAAGCTGAGCTGACTAAAAAGGCATATTTTAGTATGCTTAGGTTAAGCTGAGCAGACTAAAAAATCCTTCACAGCAATCAAATCTTGCCTCAAAAGTGCTCAGCTGTTTCTAAATCCCCAAAACCTAAACTCATAGTCTTCTATCCCAATAAAACCATATCCTGCCTCAACCAATTTAACAACCTCTCAGCAGACAAAACTATCATTGAAAATGTCCAAGAAACAAAACTATTAGGAGTAACTGTCAACAGCAAACTCACCTTTGACCTTCACATCCAAGAAAACACACAAAAAGCTAGGAGTCCTGTATAGAAACAAGCAATACCTAACCATATATACCAGATTTACCCTGGCTAAAACCTACCTACTCCCCCCTTTACTGTATGGTCCCTGCATACTTACTAACTTACAAAACTCCACCAAGGCAAAAATGGAACAATGCTACAGTAATACAGCCAAATTTGCAACTAACTCAAAATACCGAACACACCATTGTAAACCATTACAATAACTCAAATGGCTTGAATTACCAAACCAACTTACATACACCCAACTAACTACTACTCATCATCTAATCCACAAACCCGCTGCCTGCTGTGCTCTAGAGAATCTTATCAAACATTATAAACCACGCAGATCACTAAGCTTCAAAGACAAATACCTTCTTAAAACCTCTAATCCCTCCAAAAAAAAAAAAAACAGGTAAAGCTCTATACTCATACTCAGTCTCCAAACTGTGGAACTCTCTCCCACCAAACATCTGGTAGGCTTCCAGGCTACCCCTGTTCAAAGCCACCTTAAAAGAACATCTGCACAAATTATGGCTATGCACATGCCTACCCCAGGCTAAACCTCTGTACCTTTCACTATCACTCTGCTACAACTAGAATCTAATACTAACATTAATTCATCTACACCCAACAAGTTTTTTGAAAATTCTGATCAACTACCCAGTAAAAACTAGACTCATTTACTAATATCAATTCATCTACACCCCATGTGGGTTTTTTGAAAAGTATGACACTGTTTTTGGCAAAATAACACTACTATTCTTGTAAAAAACTTACTCATTTCTATATGTAAAAATGTAATCATTATGTGAATCTACATAAATAATGCTTATGCGCACTATTAGTATTTGTGAAAGTATAAACTATCTGTGCTATGTATACAACAATGTACTTTTATGTAGAAATGTGGAGCTTTTCTCCCCGGGCCTCTGCTGAAAACAGGTCATGTGACCCAGTCAGAAAAGTCAAATAAATAAATATTTGGGTGCCAAGCTCTTCAGAACTTTCCTGCTACTGAAGAAAGTGCTTATCTGTGTGCTTTTAAGGACTGACTGTTGGCTTCTGCTGTTCCTTTGCTGGACAGATAACTTCCCTTTTGAGAAGAACCTTCCACATTAAAAAAAAAAGTTTGTTTTTATTGTACATTCCTGTTTAGGAAAGTTATTTTTATGCAAGGAGTTTGTGTTTTAACAGATTATCATGAGACCAATATGTAAGCATTTCTGGTGAATAAAAAATTCAATCAAACCAAATAAGAATCTTTTTTTCAATAATTTATTTCAGCAGAAACTCCGTTAAAACAAGAACACAAGCTTGAAGAATAATAAAATGCTAAGAAAGATTACGTGTTTTTGTCCCAATTTTACATCTGGAACTTCATCAGAATCATTAGTCATTAGATCACTTTCTTTTTATATTACACCAATCACATTACATCACTTCCTTTTTATATTATACCAATCTGAAGTTCCTTATCAGCTACCCACCCAAAACATGTGGACATATGATTAAAATATAACTTTTTAAATAAATAGTCAAGTCTACATATAATAAACAATTCATAGTGTATAATTAAAAAAAACACTTCAGTCAAAGACATTTTAACAAAATTAAAAAGTCGCACTTTAGCTGACCAGATTGGAATATAAGGACTTGGTCTGGCAACTCCATTTACGAGCTGATCCTTGCCCCTGGGTTAAATAAACACATTTTTATAACACCAGTCTTTAAGATGAGGTCAGCAAAACTGTGACTTTTTAATTTTACTGAAGTGTCTTTGAATGAGATTTTTTTTTTATTATGCATTATTTATTCATTTTTAACAAAAAATGGAAGGAACCACCACGAAGCACCAATAGCACTAATCCACAGCGATTTGAACTGTTTATTGATATGTTAAGTGTTTTTGTCAGAATATAAGACTTCTTCAGAACAATCAGTTACAAGCTATTACAAATGAAATGCCCTAGCCTTAAAGCCCATTGGTCAACAATACAACATCATTTCCTTTTGTAATTTAAAGCAGCAATATCTTGTTATATACTTTGTAGCCCACCATAACTTGTT
Organism: Protopterus annectens; assembly: GCF_019279795.1. Taxonomy (NCBI): domain Eukaryota; kingdom Metazoa; phylum Chordata; order Ceratodontiformes; family Protopteridae; genus Protopterus; species Protopterus annectens. Next base: position 449,055,263 of record NC_056750.1, on the reverse strand, counting down.
ATAAAAGCAATACCCTACTAAAATCAAATAAAAAAATGCTGATTTTAATCTCAAAACAGAACCGATAGATAACTTATCATTTAGCCCAGGTGGCTGACATGCATCAAGTCTTATCTGCCACTTGAGCTCTAAAGATTCTAAAAAAAATCATCCGGACCACCTTGTGTGCCCAAATCAACTTGTTCTAGGATAAAGAATTTAAAGGAGTGTGTTGGATGTGCATTTAGATGTTTATATAGAGCGTTAATGTCCCTTTTGTTGTGAATATCATAGTTGTGTTGATATATGCAAATTTAAATTAGTTAATTATTTTATTGTTGGGAGGGTGGCCTAATGGTTAAGGTGTTTGCCTTACAAACGCAAGGTGTAGGGTTTGAGTCTCACAAGGGATAATTGGCTAGGCTTAAAATGGCTCACAAGGGCAGTTAGCTTAGTACTAATCTATGAACCTATATAAGGAATGTATGTTGGAACCTTACAAAATTACATGATTTAATACATTTTTATTTTTGTTATGAACTGTTCTGTTTATGTTGCTTTAAATGATTTTTGAACAGTTAGTGTTTCCTGAGAAGTATTTTATCAACTATATACTGTGGTTGGCAGAAACCTGAAGTGGCGGCTGTACCAGAAAGATTGCAGGAAGTGAATAATGAGCAGCTGAAAGAGTGGTTATTTTAATAAAAGATTGTGATATTTGTATCAATCTCATTGGATTATTGTATTTTCATTTGTTCAGAATTCAGAGAATATCCAGATTTTTAAGTAGTCAAACAGTATGTCAGGTAGTCTTGGGTGTCCCAGATGAATTTGCCTCATATTTTTAGTCAATTCTTAGTAAATGTTGTAGTTTTCTGTTATGTAATAGAAACAAAAATGGTGAAAGACATTTGAGTTTCAGACTTGAAAAAAAAAATTCTAAGCTTGTTTCTTGCCTTTCATGTAACTTGTCAAGTCCAGATACAGACTTGCTGTATCCAGGACTGTTGGAAAGCTTCTGAACCCCCCAAGCCTTTCTGTGTTGGAGGGAAGCCTTCTAGCTTATCAGTGGGAGTGGTAAGCACTAGGTAGCCTATCTACCATGGGAAGAGTGGGTTTTGGCCCTGAAATTGTAGTTCATTGGCCGTTTGGGCAGTTTTTCCATCTCTTTCAACCTTCTGATTTTAAAGCCTGTGTTTGCGCTTGTTTCCTGCCTTTCCTGTTACTAGTCTAGTCCAGGTACAGATTTGCTGTATCCAGGACTCTTTGTAAGCTTCTCAGCTCTTTCTACTTTCTGGCTAAAAGCCCGTTTTGCATTTGGTCCCTGCCTTTCCTATAACTAGTGTAATCCGGGTACAGATTTGCTGTATCCAGGACTGTTGGTAAGATTCTGAGCCCCCCCCAAGCTCTTCTGTGTTAGAGAGAAGCCTTCTAGCTTATCAGTGGGAGTGGTAAGCCCTAGGTAACCTATCTACCACAGGAAGAGTGGTTTCTGGCCCAGAAATTATAGTTTATTTGCCATTTGGGAAGCTTTTCCATCTCTTTCAACCTTCTGAATTAAAAGCCTGTGTTTGCACTTGTTTCCTGCCTTTCCTGTCTAGTCCAGGTACAGATTTGCTGTATCCAGGACTGTTTGTAAGCTTCTGAGCCCCCCAAACCTTTCTGTGTTGGAGGGAAGCCTTCTAGCTTATCAGCGCGAGTGGTAAGCATCAGGTAGCCTATCTACCACAAGAGGAGTGGTCCCTGGCCCAGAGATTGTAGCTACTGGCTATTTGAGTAGTTTTTTTTCCATCTTTTTCAACTTTCTGGTTTGAAAGCCGCACTTGTGCCTGTTTCCCGCCTTTCCTATAACTAGCCTAGTCCGGTTACAGAGTTGCTGTATCCAGGATTGTTAGTAAACTTCTGAGCCCCCAAGCCTTTCTGTGTTGGAGGGAAGCCTTCTAGCTTATCAGTGGGAGTGGTAAGCATTAGGTAGCCTATCTACCACAAGAGGAGTGGTTCCTGGCCCAGAAATTGTAGCTACTGGCTGTTTGGGTATTTTTTTTCCATCTCTTTCAACGTTCTCATTTAAAAGTCGCACTTGCGCTTGTTTCCCACCTTTCCAGTAACTAGCCTAGTCCAGATACAGAGTTGCTGTATCCAGGACTGTTGGTAAGCTTCTGAGCCCCGCAAGCCTTTCTGTGTTGGAGGAAAGCCTTCTAGCTTATCAGTGGGAGTGGTAAGCACTACGTAGCCTGTCTACCACGAGAGGAGAGGTTCTTGGCCCTGAAATTGTAGTTTATTGATCATTTGGACAGTTTGTCCGTCTCTTTCAACTTTCTGGTTTAAAAGACCACATCTGCGCTTGTTTCCCATCTTTCCTGTAACTAACCTACTGGGTAGCACTAGAAAGCCTTAAACTGATACAAGCCTTCAAGCTTAGGAGAGAGACTTCGGAGTGATTCAGTATAAGTTTTCTGTACTTTCTTGCTGTACTTAACTGTTTTCCGCCTAAACGCAGATTTTCCAGCATTTACTGTGATTTAAAAGCTTGTTTTTTTCACATATTGTACTTATTTGACTGCCTGCACTTTTAAAAAGTTTTTTGTTTAAATAATTTGTTTAACTGTTGTAGGATACACACTAAAGTGTGATAGCCTTTTCTGATCGTTTGCAGTTGTTTAAAGCTGTTTTAAGTGTATTTTTTCTGTTTTTGTCTTATCTTTTCAAAAAAACAAAACAATTCCTTGTTTCCCACCTTTCTAAGTTAGTATAGTCCCGTTTTCAGACTAGTGCTGAATTCAAGGCTATGATACTAGTTTCTGAGTTGCCCATACCTTACTTGGATAGAAGGAAGTTTCTCTGTTCACCTGTGAGAGAGGGGAGCTTTGAGCAACCTATCTGTCCCTGGAGGAGTGGTTCCAGCCCAGAAGTTAGTAGTTTATTGGCCATTTTGGGCTCATTTCTATATCTTCATTTCCCTAATATAAAACCGCATTTGCACGGTTTTGCGCACCGGGCAGTGCCGGTTAGCTACAGTTAAATTATTCCCAGCTCCACTAAGTCTCCTCTTCAGTTTTTCCCTTAAAACTAGTCTAACTCTCAACCTAAGCACTCAAAAAGTCTCTTACAGCCCAGAACTTTCTCAGACCTAATAGCAAGCACTAATATACCCTGACACTGATTGCCCAGCAGGGCAAGGCTCTTTATTCACCCCTCACCAGCCAAGCGACTAAGCAGCTCACCCTACTATTCGGGCATGACCAAAGGGCAACTTCAGGTGCAATCTCCATTCCAGCTGGTGAATCTGGGTATCCTGAGGCAATGTTACAACTGCCTCATGTACACAGACAACCCTCTCCTCCTACCACAAAACACTGACATATGCGAGAGATGCAGTTATACAGCCAAACCGGAAGCTAAGCTGTCTCCACCCAAGACTGGAACAGACAGTCAAGAGGAGAAGGTTAACACTTGCACCACAACTCCAGTCACACACAGACCTACTAAAACAGCACTGGCAAAAAATACACATAAATACACAAAATCATACTTGGAGGCTCTAAATAAAAACCTGCAAAAGCATCAGAGACCTCCAAAGCAGACACCCAAACAACCTGCACTTCCCGTCACAAACCAGACAACACATAAAACACAAAATCAGTGTGCCCCACAATCACAGTCCTTAAGGCGAAATAACATACCTAGCACACTAGTAATAGGTGACTCTATAGTCAGGCACACTGACGTCCCACTCACTAGGCTGGACAAGCAGATGGTTACTGTTAGCTGCCTATTGGGAGGCAGAATTCACCACATAACACAAGCACTCAGGTCACTCCAGAACAAGTACAAATATGACACTGTCATTGTTCATGTTGGTGTGAATGACTGAGACATGCCTCCTTGGACTACATGAAAAGAGACATGGAAGAGCTCTGATCATGTAGCCCAGGCTGGTATGACCCTGACCCTGAGTAGCATCCTGCCCTCACCAAGAATGATACCTCAGCATAAAGAAAAAATGATCAATTTCAACAATTGGCTAAGCTTCTGGTGTCATTCAAAGGGGATCCAGTGTCTGTCAGCCTGGGACGACATGCTCGACAAGCCGCGTTGTTTCGCAAGAGACGGCTTGCACCTGTCACCCCTAGGCTTTCAAATACTGGCCAAGGCTCTTGCTGTCCCCATAGTGTCTTTTTTAGGCAAGGCTCAAAAGTCAAACCCACCTCCATAAACAGCACGATTAACAAAAAACTGAGGGTTATGCTACTCAACGCTAGGAGTTTAAATCTCAAAATGCACGTGCTCGAAGCACTCCTCAGTATGGAGAACATCATTGTGCAGTAACTGAAACCTGGTTTAAGGCTCCAGAGAACACCCCAGCACTACAGGGCTACAACTCATACCACACGTTTCGGCCACAGAACATGGACAGAAACACAAAAGGAGGGGTTGTATCCATATTCATCAAGGATACCTACACCTCCAGGTTAGTGGCGCAGCATGATACCTCTGAGATCGTCCATGTGCAACTAACATCGGGCAAATCTGCAATGCAAATTGTGGCCTGCTACAGATCACCCTCCATGACCCAGGACCACCATTCCACCTTTCTGGAGACACTGGAAAATATGAAGGTCCTACCAAACACCCTAATATTGGGCAATTTCAATTACCCTACCGTTCACTGGGAAAACTACTCGAGTACAAATTCCCAGGCCTAGCGCGTCCTGTAATTCATCAACTCAAATGCCCTGGATCAGCTGGTAAACTCCCCTACCAGAGGTGAAAACATATTGGATCTGGTCATCACCAACATGGGCGACAGGTGTTCCACACCCCACCACCACCCCCAACTAAGGAAACCACAGTAAAAATCTTTTCTAAAGCAAACTTCACCTTACTTAAGACAGAAGTGGTAAGTTTCACAACCCCCACACTAAAGAATAATGCTGCCCAAGATGCAGAAACCTTTACAAATGCACTTTATGAGCACCTACAAGGATGCATGGATCGTGCCATCCCTAGCAAAACCAAGACTCACTCCTGTAGAAGAAGGAAACCAGTTTGGTGGGCCCCTGCAATAAACAGGCTATACAAAAGGAGGAGGAAACTAGTTCAGAAGAAAAGCAAATCCCAAGAAGGAAAGACACCCCTGATCAGTATCAGTAAGAAACTGAGGTCCCTCATGAAATCATCCAAGGCTAACTTTGAAAGAAAAATAGCCAAGAATTCAAAAGATAACCACAAAGCCTTCTTTAGCTATGTTAAGAATCTAAGTGGTAGCTCACAGATATGCACTGAACTAGTGCAAAATAGCACAAAATATACTGAACCTACTGATATTGCCAACATCCTGGCAGATAGATTCAGTGCAAACTTCACCCCCCTCTCACCTTCAAAAGGGCCCACAACAATACCGGAAAAAGTGTAGTGTCCCAAAAAATCACAGATGCACAGGTGAAAACAGCCCTTTCAAAAGCCAAAAACACAGCATCAATGGAACCAGATGGTGTCCCAGGCTGCGTCTTGCATGAACTACAGAACAAACTAACCCCGCCACCTAAACACGCTGTTCAACCTCAGCCTCTCCACAGGCTACATGCCCATAGAATGGTGCACATCAATGGTTATTCCTCTCCACAAAGGAGGGACTACAACTGACTCTGGTAACTATTGCCCCATAAGCCTGACTAGCCTGGTCTGCAAGGCTATGGAGTGCATCATCATGGAACTCATTAACAAAGACATTGGGTATCTCCAAACACTTGACATGACCCATTTCAGCTTTGTTAAGGGCAGATCATGCCTACTAAACCTGGTTGACTTCTTCAAGACAGTCACCAAGGCCATAGACAAGGGAAAGGTGGTTCACACAGCCTACCTTGACCTTGCCAAGGCTTTCAACACCATTCCCCACTCAGGTATTACAGAAAAACTCACCAGCCTGAACATAAACCCCTACGTCACGAGATGGGTTGCCAACTGGCTTACAGACAGAACTCACACGGTAAGAATAGTGGGCTCCAGGTCCGACTCTAAACCAGTCACAAGTGGTGTCCCACAAGGCTCAGTCCTGGGACCCCTACTGTTCGGCATATTCTTCTCAGAAGTACATGCAAACACAGGAGGACTATGGCTAACCAAGTTCGCCGAAGACTGCAAACTGGGAGCCGTAATTGACTCTCCGGCTGACACGGACATCCTCCAAAAGGGCCTTACTGAGATGGACACCTGGTGTCAAAGTCATGGCCTCAAGCTAAATGCCAAAAAATGCATAGTCATCCCGTTTGGGAAAAACAAAACACCCATGAATTACTACATAGGTGGCAGCCCCCTTAATACAGAAGAGGTAATAAGAGATCTGGGGACCCAGGTAGATAGTAATCTCTCCTTTGACAATCATATTGCCAAAGTAGCTAGGAAATCCTTCTATGTGGCCCATCTAATTACTAAAGGGTTCGCATCTAGAAATAAAGAGGTTATAGTGCCCCTGTAAGAGCCTGTAGTTCCAAAACTCTTCTGGCTGAAGTAATAGCTACCAGAAATAGGGTTTTCCAAGATAAGAACTTCAGTGAACAAGAAGCTGCAGGTTCAAAAGGGGGAAAAATTAACGAAGCTAAAATCAAATTTAGATCCCACTGTGGTGGAGGATCTCTCACTGGGGGCCTGAGCAGAGTGGTTCCTTTGAGAAAGACTTTACACAGCTTATGGGACATGATATTGTTTTCCAACAGGCCAATGTGAAAATTTGAAATTGCCGCTAACTGAACTCTAATTGTAGCGGAAGCGGACCCAGCATGGAAGAGCTCCGTGAGAAATTCCAAAATGGAGTGTACGGGGGCTGAAAAGGGGTCTATCCTTTTTGCCTCTGCTCAGGAAGAAAAATGTTTCCACTTACTAGCGTAAGTTTTTCTGGTCATAGACTTGTGTGATGACAAAAGGATTTCGCACACAGAGGGGGAGATATCTGGGAGCCTGGCTAAGGTTGGAAGTGGAGCAACCAAGTTGTGAGCTGGAGGGAGTGCAGGGATTGGTGCAGCCTGCCCAATTGATGAATCAGGAGGTCTGGAACTAGGTCCAGAGTCCAAGGCTGTTCGAGAAGATAGCAATGCAGGAATGGAAACCATATTTGTCGAGGCTAGTAAGGAGCAATGAGGATCATTTTGCAACCCAAAATGGTAGCCTTCTGAGTTAGCTTTGGTATGAGGGGGAAAGGAGGGAATGCATAAAGGAGTCCCTGGGGCCAATCGTGGACTAGAGCGTCTCTGGGGGGATGCCTAGGAAGTGGAAGGAGAGAGAAGAAATTGCTGCACTTGCTGTTGAAGGGAGTTGCAAAAAGGTCGCAGCAAGGTTGGTCCCATTTGTGGAAGATTTGGTCTGCAGCTACCTGGTTCAGAGACCCCTTGTGAGGCATGAGAATTGCCCTGCTCAGTCTGTCTGCTATGATGTTGGTCCTCCCAGGGATGTGCGTTGCAGTCAGAAAAAGTTGGGAAGAGATCGCCCACTGCCAGAGTCTGAGTGCTTCTCGACATACGGGGTAGGACCTGGTTCCGCCCTGCTTGTTGATGTACCACACTACAGACATATTGTCCTTTTGAACTGCAATGGTCCCGGTAGGAAGAGAGTCCTGAATAGCCTGCAACGCTAAGAGCACGGCCCTCATCTCCAAGACATTTATGTGCAGATGATACTCGTGAGGTTGCCATGTGCCTTGTACTGTTCTGCCCTGATAATGCCCCCCCCCACCCAATCAGGGAGGCGTCCATGGTCACTGTAGCCACTGGAGGGGGGAGAACAAATGGTGTGCTGTGGAGCACTGATGTGGAGACCATCCACCACACAAGGTGCTTCTTGCATGCCTGAGTGATCATAATCATGTAAGACATGGGAAGTTGCTGGAAGGACCATTGGGTGAAAAGAAACCACTGGAGAATCCTCATGTGAAAACGAGCTAGAGGGACAAGTACGATTGCTGCTGCCATGAGACCTAGCATTTGACGGACAAACCTGGCTTGAATCCTTTTGCAGGCTAATAAAACCTTGACATGCTGATGAATTACTAACACCCTGTCTGGTGGGAGGCTCGCTAACATGTCTTTGGTATTTAAATTTCCGCCTATAAAGGTGATAGATTGACAGGGCGACAATGCAGACTTTTTGAAATTTATTGTGATACCTATCCTGGAGCAAGTGTCGATGGTGGAGTCTCTGGCTCGCAGAAGGTGATGTCTGGTGGTAGCAGTGAGGAGCCAGTCGTCGAGATATGGAAACACCTGGAATCCTTGCCATCTCAGGTGAGCAGTAACTACTGCCATACATTTGGTAAACACCCTGGGGGCTGTGGTGAGACCAAAGGGCAGAGCTCTGAACTGATAATGGCTGGCTCCCAGCTGGAAGCGAAGGAATCTTTGGGAGCGTCTGTCCATTTTTATGTGGTAGTACGCATCCTGAAGATCTGTGGAACACATCCAATTGTCCTGACCCAGAAAGGGTAAAATGGACTGAAGCGTGACCATCCGGAACTTCGTTCTTTGTACAGACTTGTTTAGTCTGGTGATATCCAAAATGGGTCTCCAGTCCCCTGTCTTTTTTGGTACCAAAAAGAACCTTGAGTAAATTCTGGATCCTTGTTGGTCTGCTGGGACTTGCTGGATGGCCCTTTTTCTTAGCAGTTTTGAGACTTCTTGCACTGCTTGGTCCCTTAGATTGGGTGGAACATCTGGAAGGGACTTGTTTGACCTTAAGTGGGTGCGAATGAAGGAAATTCTCTAGCCTCCGGATTTGACAGACTGTACCCATTTGTCTTGTGTTATGTCTTGCCAGGCTCTTGGGTACAGTGATAATCTTCCCCCGACTGCCCCCAGAGGTGAGCAGCCGGGCAACCCTTCGGGGATGCTGGAAGGGCTTGTCAGAGAAAGATTCTTTGCTGCCCTGGTTTTGCGGAACCCCTCTGCCACGAGGGAGCGTCTGTTATTGTTCCCTCCTCTGCCCGTGGAGGGAAACTCACCATGTGTGTCCAGCAAGGCTCCTTGGGATTTCCGGAACCACATCTTTCCACTCTTCTGACCTTTAGGATATGGTCTGGAAGGAGTGGAAAAGTGGACTCCTACGGCAGAGAGAGTCTTGCCTTCCTGCTCACACCTGGTAAGGGTATCTTTCACCTGTGATCTGAAGAGAGAGAAACCATCAAAAGGGGTGTTGGTGAAAGACGCTCTGAAAGGTTCCGCAAAGTTACATAGCCGCATCCAAGTGTGCCTCCTTAGGGCCACGCCTGTGCTTGAGGCTCTACTCGCACCATCGGCTGCATACGAAATGAGCCTCATGGAGGAGTTTACCACTGAATTAAGAGTCACTAGCTGGGAGGCTGCCTTAGCCTGGGCCCCCTCAGCTGATGGATTTTGTAGGGTTTCTCCAAGCTCTTTCAGGAGATCCCTCTGAAGACGGGTAAAGTGGCAGGTAATTCAGGGATCGCATAGAAAAGGTCACTGAAGAGAACATCCGCTTCCCATATCTGTCCATTGTCCTGGACTCCTTGTTAAGGGGATGGACAGATGAAGAAGTTTCAGCCAACTCCTTCTTTGTGGCCGCTGCTACCACCATGGCATCAATGGGGACACCCTCAACCTTGGTCAAGAACTATTTGTCCTGCGGGGCAGTAATGAACTTGGCAGGTCTTCTAGGGGTCGGTTCCACTGTGTCTGGAGCCATCCATGCCTTCCGAGCCACCACAGACATCAGTGGGTCGAAAGGCAGAGACACCCAGGAGGTGGAAGGTCAGGATCCAAACGTGTCCAGGAATACCGACTCATCCTCGGAAGGGCTTAGGGTAGTCCAGTTCCCCCTCTGTCTAAGCATTTCAAGTATGTCTGAGAAGGAGACATCTTCAGAGGGGGATGTTGGGGACCCTTCTGACTCCTCTAAGTCAGTATCTGATGTGACAGACTCGGGGGAGTCAACATGCTTCCTCTTGCATTTCCTCTTGAGAGGTGGCTCCTCTGAATGATCAGTGGAGGCCTCAGAAGAGGAGGATACACCCAAAAGGGTGTCCTGGAGCACTGGATCCCCATGCTTGGGGTCTGGAAGAGAGGCAGAGGCTGATGCAGGCTTCCTAGGGGGAGGAGCCGATGGGGTCGATCATGGGACTGACTCAGGGGCCAGTACACTCCTCATTATCTCGAAGGCGTCCCTGCCCGGACGCAGAGAAGGCTCAGGCTCCAAAGAAACCAGAAGCCCTCCCCGCACCGAGGGGGACAGCTCCGAGGCAGATGTGGGAGCCGAGCTCACCTGAGCCAAAGCACTGAGAGGGAGAGCAGGGTCGGACAAGGGTCCGATGCCACTCGCCCCCTCGGAGCCGATGAGGGAGTCTCCGCGCCCAGATCCCTCCAGGGAAGGTACCATGGAAGGGATCAGAGCCAATGACAGAACCGAAAGAGAGGGTATTGGCGCCGACGGTTCCACGACTCGAACCCCAACGAACTCCGGCTCCGAGCTCATTGGATGAGTTGGAGGAGGAATATCTACAGCTGTGGACAGAGCCGACTCCTGATGAGGAGGGCTGGACAACATTTTGGCTAGGGCCTGCGATTTTAACAGCCTACTGACCACTTTTTCCAAGTCATGGTCCAAAAGTCTAGAGGACCAAGAAGAGTGGGGTGATCGATGACTACACTCCGATTGGAGCAGGGGTGACTTCGGAGCCGAACGTATCAACTCCAAAGAAGGAGACGTGGATCTCTTTCGACTCTCAGCCGGCTCCGAAGACCGTGTTGGAGCCGACTGGGAGGGAGGGACATCGGTTCCAGCCGGAGCCGAGATGGATTGTGTGGCTTCACCCAACGACGGCTCTGAACTGGGAGCCGACGGTTTAGGTGGCCTGGAAGATTTCACGGGCTGAGCCTTCACCGGTGAATCTTGGGGTTTAAGCATACCCCTCAGTATCAATTTATTTTTGCGCTCCTGCATGACTCTTGGACTGAAAGCATGGCAGATCGAGCAAGAGTCCTGCAGATGCACAGCGCCCAGACATTAAACACAAGAAGTGTGACCGTCTGTCAGAGACATCTTCTGACAGCACGAGTCACACTTCTTGAATCCAGATGGTTTTGGATCCTTGGACATCCTGGAGGAAAACCAAGGACAAGAACACACACAGATAGGTTAAAGTAACCAAACAGTAAAACTTAACACACTACAGTTACCACAACCCACTACAAGTACCACTACAACAAAAAACTACAGAAAACTATCACTAACACTAACAGTGATTAATAGAAGAATTTCTTTTTTTTTTTTAAAGGAAATAGAGAGAAAGGTTAACCTCTAACTTAAACGGAAAGAACCTTTCTGAGGAAAAGGGAGAGAAACTCTCTAACTTAAATGAGTTTCTTGGGGAAAGGTAATGGCTTATCTAAGGAAGAAACTAGCTACAATACAAAAGTCTACACTAACGACAAATTCTACACTAAGAAATACAGATTTGACAAGAAAAATACAATAATAATAAAGCTTATACGACCTGAGCCAGTAGAACAACCTCGCAGCAGAAGCGGTAAACAAGATCTGGGTATCTAGCACCAGGCATCATGGGATATAGGGGGGGCCTTGAGCCAGTAAGCAGCCCTCGAGCTTTTGAAGATGGCCGAGTCGGAGCCGAGGATTGGCTCCGAACCCAACCAGCAAGAATGAAGGCGAGATAGACATCTTAACATCTGCTGTTAGCAGTTTTCTCTTAGACAGGCAATGAAGGGTAGTTTTGAAAGAAATAAACGTTAGGAAGAAGAAAAATAAATGCAGCGGAAAATAGTGTTGAAGCTGAATATCTATCCTCCCATCAGCTTTAGCTTAAAATGTACAAAACATAAAATCACAAGACTTATTTTTCTTTTACAAGACTAGTCAGTGAATTTTCTCAAATTGTTAGTTTTTAAATAAAATATTGACTAAACATATACAGATTGTTGTCTTCACTCAGGAGAGGAAAACATACAATTAATGAACCAGTAATACATTTGCATGCAAGTCCTGGCAAAGTGCATATCAGCATTAAGTACCCCTATTTTTGAATAAGGTGCCAGTGCAACTGGCCCTTATTATGAATCTTTTATTTGGAAGTTAGGGATTCTATTCTTTTATTTATGTATAGTTCTTCTTTTAGTCATTTTTAAAGAGATTTGTGGAAGTGTATAGTGAATTGAACTGCTTGAAAAATGTGACATGAGCTCAAACAATTGTGTGAAATTGCAGCTTTGTAAAAATATTGCTGGCCAGGTATTACAAGGTATAAGTTGTAAAATAGCAGAATGGCTGCTTAGTCAGCTTTAACTTGGAATACAAATGGTCTTGCACATTAAAAAGCAAAGAATGCTGAACTACATGAAGAAATGCAGGGTGCAAATTATGATATTGCAGGGAGTGTATTTGGATAGAAAAGAACATGCGGGTTTCTTAAAAGGAGGATTTATGTGCAAATATTTAGAGAAATCAGGGACAAAGGAAAATGGGAGAGATTATATTCATAGGAAAAGGTGCCAAATGTAGAAGTGGAAAAAAGACAATAGTAGAAGATTTATGGCAATGGGGGTTACAGTCAGGGTAAGATTACCTTGGTGTGCATATATCTGCCCCCTAAAACTGTAGTTATGAAGCTTAAAGGAATTTTGGGAAAAATAAGTGCTCAGCAGGGAACTGACAGGAGACTGGCATTGAATCTATAGCAATGACAACAGAAGGCAGATATTTAAAGAAGTATACGAAAGTATTTGGTATGGAGGATGTTAATTCAGTAGCAGCGGTTCAATGGAGTTTACATATTATTCTCCAATATACAATAAGTGGGCCAGACTTGACAGAAGCTATATATTACAGGAGCATGTACACTTGGTTGAAAGTGTTAAGATCCATCCAATAATGATATGTGACTATGTATCGGGCATTGTTGACAAACTGAAGAGGTTAGGGAGAAACCCATATGTCACCTGGTGGATA
>NC_056750.1:448932315-449037315 GCF_019279795.1 Protopterus annectens | reverse complement strand
GCTCATGCCTTTCTGCCTTTAACTCTCCCTGGTCACAGCCTTCCACTGTACTGGTTTTGTATCCTTTACTTTCATCCCCATATCATCCTATCGCTTTTGCATGTCTCTTCTTTTCCTTGCTTTCTTGCTTGTTCTAAGAGTAGTAAACCCCACTGTAACATATACATCTTAACTTGTATGCCACTGCAGTGTCCACATTTACTTCTAGCATTTTTTTCTGTTCCTGTTTCACGGATGCTAGGGTCTATATTTTATTAATATCTCTTTTTCTGTGATATCCTCAGTTTGCACCAATTTCAAGAACTGGAGATACCACAAAATGAATCAAAGTGAAGACTCTTTATTCCAAATAACAGAAGTTCATATAGAGGTCAGTTTGCACAAAGGAGAGCAGCTCATCTTTTTTCTTGCAAAGCAGACTCAGATCATCTTGTACCAAATCTTATTCATAAATATCTTGATACAATTAATTAATAGGGAAATGAAAAATATTGTCTTAATGGAGATACATTTTGTTCTTGTAGTACGTTATTACATTCGTTCCACCTGTAAGACTGTGACACGATATTACACATTTATAGTACTTAGATATTGCCAAATAATATAACTGTCATTTGTGTACTCTTTGAGATATGTACATGAATTTGTTGATCTTCTGATTTTGGTAAACTTCTTCTCTTCTGTTTGAGAAACAGGACCTGAGCACATGGCTCAATCTCTTTTTATACCATAGGCTTGTGAACCACAAAACATTCCCATAAAATCCTTCTTGGTACAATGTCAGCGTCCATAGACAGCTGGAGCACTTCCCTTGTCTGGAACAATTTATAATGTAGTGTCACACTGGAGTCTTCTTTGGAAGAAACAATTTCCTGCTTCTTTTTCAGAATCTGATCAACTTTTTTTTTTCCATTGGGGGCTGGTATAATGGTTAAGGTGTTTGCCTCCTAAAAAAGAGATTGAGCCATGTGCTCAGGTCCTGTTTCTCAAACAGAAGAGAAGAAGTTTACCAAAATCAGAAGATCAACAAATTCATGTACATATCTCAAAGAGTACACAAATGACAGTTATATTATTTGGCCTCCTAAACAGAAGGTACACGGTTTGGTTCTCACCCAAACTATAAAAACAGTTAACAAGAAACTTGGTTCCTTGTATAGAATTAAGAACTTTCTTACGCCCCATACTAAACTAACTATCGCACGTACTCACCTTCTCTCCACCCTACTTTATGCCTCTCCAGTACTTACCTTTCTCAAAAAAACTGAGCTCAACAAACTCTCTGTAGCTTACAACCACATTGCCAGATTCGTAACTGGTGAACCGTATCGTACTCACCATTGCCTTAACCTAAGAAAACTAGGCTGGTTAGAACTCCCCAATCTTCTTAAGTTTAACCAACTTAATGAAGCATTTAAAATGATCAAAGAACCAGAAAAACCCCCCTCATTGTCAAAACTTTTAACCCCCTATTCCAATCTAACTAGTCTTCGTTCCTCTCATAGTCTCATGGTACAAACAACTAAATCTAATAACTCAGGGGGCGATGCCCTCTATGCCAATTCCATAGGAAAACAATGGAATTCCCTACCAAATAACCTAAGACTAGCTACCTCTCTCAACCAATTCAAAACTAACCTTAAACTATTCCTTAGCTCTCATTGGTTATGTCCTTGTGCTAAACCAGACTAAATCTTTGATCACTGCCTTCCTTCTTGGTTGGCCAACTAACCTATTCCTTTTTTCCTATATATCCAGATCCTACCTTTTATACCTCTCATAATTTACTATCTTTTCTATTATTTGCATTCCTTCTAATTAGCCAATTTAATTGTATGTATACTTTCGCCTTACATGTTTTTGTCCTCCTACAAAATTGTATTTTATTATAAACTCAATGTCTGTTTGATCATTGTGGAGCTTTTCTCCCCGGGCCTCTGCTGAAAATGGATTTATGTCCAGTTGGATTAGCCCGGTAAACAAATGTAAAATAAATAAATAAATAAATAAGTGGATAAGTTTAAAATGACTCACAAGGGCAGTCAGCCTAGTACCTACCTATGAAGCTATGAAGTAAAGTGTAGGACCAGTCACATGCATCATTATTCCAAGTATGTACCTTTTCCTGAATCAGAATTCTCACATTTACAAGGCCACTTGTTTCAAAAGCACATGACTTTGCAGAGTTATCCTTTTTTCACCACTTCTTCTTCATCAACTTTCTTTGTAAAATAAGGGTGAAACAAATCTAGGGTAGATCAAAGTTTCTGTCCTTTAACATCTTGACAGGTGACAATCCAGTAGGTGGTCATAACACAATTCCATGAACAAAGCTGTAACAACTGCTGTTTTAAGGGAGCTTTTGATAATTCTTTCAATGTATTTGAATGTTTGTACTACATTTTGTTAATCCATTGAGTGAAGGATGACACAGAGCAGAAGTAACATAAATAATTCTATTCACACTTATAAATACTGCACTTATAAAGAATGTTGTATTGTCTAATATGATCACTTATTGCATTCTGTTAGTACTGAAGGGTTATGTTTGTCTGACTGTAGACCACTTCAGGGAAAACTTGAAATCTGTATAACTGAAAACTCATTTTTTTTCCTGAGGCCACTGCAAAATTTTCTTTGAGGTAAGGTAACCTGAGACTTGATTATATTAGTAAAGGGTTACAGTAGGCAAACCTTCTCATTATGGGGTTCTGAGAGGCTTAACCCCTCAAAAGAAAGACAGAGAAAGTATTTCTTTAAAGTTGTGTTTGATGGATTGGTCAATGCATATTGTCTTTGAAGAAGTGGTCCTAGACCTGCATCCGTAGTGAAACTTGTTCGCAAGTTTTTAAGTACTACAAACAATGTCTATGATTTTGGAGGTAAAGTATACCTCCATCCACTCTGAATAAGTAGACATTAAAAAATTCCTACAAATGGACGAGTTGATAAGTGTGAACATTTTCTGTGTTTCTCTGCATATTCTTAAGGATGAAATGGAGAAAAACATCAGGCCCCCTCCTGTGTTCTTCATGTCACCAAACTAGTTATTGCATTTTCAACAACAGAATACATTTTCAGCCACAATTTTTAGTTTTTTTGACAAGTCTTCTGTGTGAGTGATACATGGATGACATTTATAACTGTGGCAGTATTTGTCTGATTTGTGGTGTGATTACAGCTCTGGCTTTGCACAAGCTATTACCATCTTCCTCTGGACATCAAAGCCATAAACTGAAGTTCTCAATAGTCTGAAAACTTTTCAAAATGAAACATGTACCAAGATAGGAGCTGCAAGAGAAACGACCATCTGATAGAACTAAACACTTTATTTAAGATGGTCATTAGGGCACCCACTAGCAGGTTGAATTTTTGACAAGATGCCTGGCTGTTAAGTCAAACTCTCAGCACATTTGGGCCATCTTTTAAATAAAACTCATTTAGAGTTTATAAAGGGGAGACAATAGCAGTAAAATGTTTCTCAAGTCTTTAGGCCAATATCTTAGCAAAAAAATGTAAGACCTGTTTAAAGCAAGGATATTAGTCTATAAATAGCAACCAGTATGGATTTTTGTTGGGTTTAGGAAACATTTGGCCTTTACTAAACTCTCTGGAAATATCTTGTCTTCAATAGCCTGCTTATATAGTTCCAATAAGGGTAACCACAGTTGTTTCTTAAATGTCTTAAAGAGCTCTAGCTCAGGTCATCTATTTTTGGAACTTTCCCCTCAGAAAATCCTTAATAGCCACATAAACTCCTGCATAGTAATCAACAGACCCAATTTTGCAGCCATACTAAGGGAATAGGTTGTGGTAAAGGCCACTCCTGTCCTAGTTGCCCATGCCTCCTTAATGGAAGGTTTGTAAATTTCACTGTTTGTCTATATTCTTCTGCTGAGACATCAGCATTGTGATTGGGGTTTGTAGTGATCCTCCCACTGTTGTCTTTCAGGGTTATGACATTTAGCTCATTGGCCCATTCCACAAACTTTTTAGCTAACATCTTGGTGGATGTAACAACTTTCACCCAGTAAACTTCTCTATAATGTACGAGTACTGTAATTGTTTGTGCTCCTGTCTGGTATTTGTGATTTTTCATCATATATCCTTATTCTGACACCCACCCATATTACACCTTTACTTTAAGAACCTGATTTTGGCAGCAAACTTATCTAAATGGGACACCAAGTTTGCCTTATCACAAAATTTCAGTTGCCAAGAAAACAACTGACATTTTTCTTTAAACTTTAACCATTTTAATTTTGAATCTTTGAGTCCTCCACCTTCTCCAAGGAAAAAATACCAATAATTTTGTATTTCATTAACCAAGAAAGTGAGATTCTCCTTGCTACTTAACAAGGATGGATCACATTTCCTCAGGAATACAGGAAGCTATACCAAAGATGGAATATAAATGCAAATACAGAATGATCCAATAAGGGTCCCATACTGATGCAAAAGTCCTGGTCCATTTTTAGGAAAGACCAATTTAATCAGACAATAGTCTCTATGAATATCCATCTCTTTAGCAGAATATGTACAATTCAAGTTGTTAGTATGGAAACCCCATCAGACATCCACTAACTACAAACTGTCCATAGTGTCCATCAGCTCCTTGCTTACTTGGCAGTCTGATTATCCTTCTAGGAATCTTATCTAACACAGTCTCTATCATCAGTGTGTTGGACATTTATATACCAACACAGTGGCCTTTTGAAAATACTTAAGTGAATCAATGTTATCTTCAATTGGGCCATAACAATTTGCTTCACTGATACTACTGTAAGAAGAATGGAAAGGTACCATCACACATCTATGAGCAGTATGTCTAATAATGTTTGAATTTCCAAAGCCAGTGAATGGTAAATTAAAATGCACCCCACCCTTTGGAAGAAGTTGCACTAGCAAAGAGATAGTTCATTTTCCATTTAACAAAGGTCTCACATTCCTTTTTACACTTATTCCTAGTTTCCTCTAATAGAATTAATTAGGCATTTAGCTTTTTCAACATCTGAACAATGGCACTGGCCATGATACCAGATGACACCCTTTTTTACATTCGAAGAGATACACACACACACGCACACACACACACACACACACACACACACACACACGCACGCACGCACGCACGCACGCACGCACGCACGCACACACACACACACACACACACACACACACTCACACACACACACACACACACGCACGCACGCACGCGCACACACACACACACACACACACAATATCACAGTATTGCCGCTTCACAAAATTAGTTGGATCTTGACTAGAAATAGATGGGCAAGACATGTTTTGCAGTTGTGTGTTTCCCACAGATGTCATACTTACTTAGTGGATTGTAAAGACATGGCAAAACTATAAATCTGCTATTGATTAAAAAAATGCTAAGCACAATGTATTAGTATGCCTCTCCAGGAGGCTCTCATTATCACACAGATGACCAAATTAGGGTATGTCCAGTCCGGGCCGCTACCAAGAAATTACTTACCATTATCATGCACTCATTCTCTGGCATCAGAAATAATCATCTGCATTATACAGTACTGGTGATTGCCTTCTTCAAATAAGTAATTGTTGTTTTAACAGTGCTGATAGGCCTGATTAATTCTCTTGGCCACTTAATACCCAGCTATTCCAATAGTCTGACTCCATATTATTTACAAAGCAGTAATTCACCTAAAGTGTACAACAGCTCTCATTGACTTTATCCACTTGAGTCCTACCTGAAGCAGTATTAAAAACTTGTAGGACTAAACAATTAATATTGAATATCCATCAAATGAACTCAAAACAAACTATGGTGAATGTATAATAACATATATACACAATGTTTTATTGCATGTCTTTTACATAACTTATAAAATATGTCACTATGCATTTAACGGGCATCCCAGAAAGGGGCGACAGTACCTCATGTATGGTAGCTCTCTTAAAATTATCTGCCCTGTTAATTCTGACCCATTACATGTGCTACAAGAACATGCAGGAGATGAGCTGGAGCAAGAGGGACAGTTAAATAAGCTGCTAGACAGATGCAT
Source organism: Protopterus annectens (assembly GCF_019279795.1). Lineage (NCBI taxonomy): Eukaryota > Metazoa > Chordata > Ceratodontiformes > Protopteridae > Protopterus > Protopterus annectens. The sequence continues at coordinate 449,031,259 of NC_056750.1, read as the reverse complement.
ACCCAAGCAGCAACAGATGCATGATGCCCTTACAAGAAAAGCATGCACATCTTATAGTTAATGGTACAGGAATGAGTACAATATAGGGTGTCATGGAGTGCATTCCACGCGCCATGCATTCGCCTACTCAGGAGAACAATGGGGATAAGATGAGGATGTGAGGCTTCATAACATGAGTCAATACATCATATCCTAGGAAAATGCAGGAGGATAAAAAGTAGGAAGTAGATTATAATAAGCAGCCAATGTACAGATACAGTTGTAATATCCAGCAGGTTATTCAACTAACATTTAGTGTACGTAACTGTTATCTAACATAGCCCATGATGCAGTGGCATATAACAAGACCAGACTCAAAGAAAAAAAAAGAAAACATTAGATATTTATCAAAAACAATATTAGGAACCTGTCTCCAATACCTTTCTTTAGTTGCAACCCAAAATTGCTACCTGCTTCCAAAGCAAACCATCAAGTTGAGGAGTAGAAAAGACAGAACTTTTCATTAATTATAGTCATTGGGAGATATGGATATGTCCTGCCATGAACACTCCATAGATTCTCTCTCATCAGCAGAAAACTAGATCTACTATGATCTGGTCATGTAGCATTAAATTAGCCTTGCTTAGCTCCCCCAGATGTTGAAGCCTTAAAGTCCTGATGCTTGGTAATTACTTCTCTCTTCTTTTTTCCAGCAGGTTGTTTAGAAGGAGAAATAGAAGCAGACCTGTCTCTCTTTTTACTGGTGTTGGGAAAGGGGACTGCTGCCTGAACTGTTTCCACAAATGTTAGTGGTTTGGGTTGGAGCCTTAAAGGAAATGGCCAGCTTTTGTGGAAATTTTAACTTAAATGTAGAACCTACATCTCAACTCAAGTGGAATAATGGCACCATTGGTTTCCTTTTAGAATATAAATGTGGCACTGTAATCTGGAGAAATTTGCATTTGGTGTCCTGCAATTCTTAGTGTTTCCCTTTTCTCTGGCCTTCCATAGAATGGTTTTCCAGCTGGGCATTTTATTATAATATGTCATTGCAGATTAGTAGTTTTGTTCTGGGTATGTATGAGATGGGCCCTCTTTATCACATGACAGCTCTCCACCCTTAATAAGACTCCTAACTCTTGCTTAATAAAAGTGATTGGATCTGGGCTGTCAGATTTTTTTTTCTGATATCCTTGTGATCCACAGATTATTTTTCTGAGTCTGATTTTCCAGATCTTCAATTTTTAATTTTAGCTTTTCAGAGTGTAGCTAGAGTTCTTTTACGTGGCAAGTATGTGTGGTTTTTATGACCTATTGTTAATTTAGATCTGCCAGCTGTTGTGTTAGCAATAAGTTTAAACTTTGTAAATGGCTTTCATGGTTCACAGTAGCTACCTTGATCTGATGAACATCTACTACTGAAAGTTACAGTAACAGAGTTAGGGATTCCAGCATGGACCATGTTGCCTTTACTTTAATGGTCACAGAACTGGCCTCAGCTACCATATTGATGATTGCCATAAAGAGATTAATTCAGAAGCTAAAACACACACACACACACACTCACACACACACACACACACACACACACACACACACACACACACACACACACAAACTACAGAGGACACTGCCATCCAACACATTTAGCCTCGCACTGTTTGCATTATAAAATAACACTGAATAATCATTCCTTCAATTGCCATGGCTGAAGAGTTGCCCAGATTTCATTCTGTCATGCCCCCATCTCAGAATCATTTCTGCTGTTACTCTTATTGTCCAGTAAACGAGGAATGGGTCACATTTCTATAAGTTATTGAGTACATATAAGAAAGTACTAGGCAATCAGTCAACAGACAGTTATAAGCCTAGCCGATAAATCAAATTCAGAAGTTCCTAGCCTGGCTCTGTGGCATGGAGGGATGAAGCTCTGAGTGTGATCCAGTGACCAGGGTTCAGTTATAAACCCCATCAATAAAGGAGACTGACATGGAGGTAAAGAAGTGAGGGGGCATGTTGTGCTCGCTCTCTCTGAGGAAGGGTGTGCAAGCTTGGGAAGCACATGGGGACAGTTTAATTTCTCCAGTGGAGACTGGGGGAAATCATCTCCTGTCAAAAGGACAAACCACACGACTTTAAAAACAAATAAAGGCAATAAGTATTCACCAGATGAATTTATTATATTGTGAGCACTTTCAAATGCAACAATATGCAAACTTCATCAGAGAGAAAATAAAAGAACTGGGTTTAAATAAACCTCCAAAGATGACATCATCATTCATTGACTATAAAATCTTTAATTTATAGTTAATGAATGATGATGTTATCTTTGGAGATTTATTTAAACCCAGTTGTTCTTTTATTTTTTTGCCTTATGAAGTTTGCATATTGTTGCATTCGAAAGTGCTCACAATATAATAAATTCATCTGGTGAATACCTATTGCCTTTATTTGTTTTGAAATCATCTCCTGTGCTTTGAGAGTGTTAGAAGCGGCTGTATGCTGATGTATGTCCCTTGCAAAAGTGAAAGGCCACCTAGCCTGGATAAACCATTGCACATCCCACTTTCTTCAGTGTAACTGAGTGGGCATGAGGTGGTAAGGTTAAAAAATACCCCTGATGGCTACCCTAATAATGGCCCTCTCCTTATCATCCCTCACCCTTGTGACAAGAACAAATGGGACAATTAGACAGGGGATGATGATCAGCAAGCAGTGGAGGTAAAGTGTTGAAACGAAACATGTTCTTTCCTGCCTTAGGTAGGGCAACACATGATACACCAGTGTAGAATTACTTAGGTTTACCTTCAAGGTGGTGGGGATGCTGCTTTGCTTGACATTAGTAGATGTTTGTTCCCAAGGTGGGTAATGTGTTGGGATATAAATATATCACTCCAAAGTGTCTTATTTACCTGTTGATGAAGTTCAGGTCCTTTTACTGGGTACACGAGGAAGCATTTTTTTCTGCAGAGTAACAGGAAGTCAAAGAGGCTAAAATGTTTTGTGACCATAAAGGCTGGACACAGATCAGCATGAAGGAGTCTGTAAAACAGAGAAGGATTTGCCAGTCTGTCTGGATAACTGAAGATCTTGAGCTATTATTGTTTTTTTAATTAGGAATCCCTGAGGTCTCTCTCAAGTTGAGTGATATGTTTAGACAAAAGCATGCTAAACAGGACATTGTATTCAATAGTGGTTCTGGCAATAGAAGAGCAAAGGGGAATTAAGACTTATTTAGACCTAGAGTATATAGCACTGGAAATTTGATGGGCATGTTCTGAACTACTATGACAATATAGATTTACTTTCAGATGCCTACACAGCAAATAGTGTCAAAGGCCTTGACCAGGTCCAGGTTAGTATGTACTGCAAAACTACTATCACTGCTTTGGCAATTTCTTTTTATTTAACAAGGTTAGATAGACAGGACCTACTTTTGACAAAGCTAAAGCAATGAAGGTCCAGATTTAAGAGATTTTGAATATTCAGATTAATGAGATTTGAGATAATATGTTATGCAGCTTTACATATGAGAAAGTGAGTCTATTGTGGTCCATGGTTGGGTCACCCTTGGGTAGTGACTTTAGAATGTCAGTTTTTCAGGTCATGGAACGTTACCAGTGGACAGGCTTAGATTAAAGAGGATAAGTATTCAGGTAAAATGGCATGTTATCGGGGCCCATGGATGAGGTGTTTTTAGGCTTTAGAGGGCTGAGATGTCTCTTTCCATGGACATTTTAGGGAATGGGTGGGACTGTGAAATCTGTTGAATAGTTATAACTGTGGGTGGAGTAAAAACTACACTTAATTTGTCAACTAGGATATTATCTATTTCCTTTAAGTCAGAGTGGGCAGTATAATATTGGAAAAACTCTGAGCATTGCTGAGTGATTGTTTTCACCTAAGTAACACAGTCAAAGAAAAATTTGTAGATATACTCGGTTTCAGAGACTATTTTAACTTCATATTTAGAGTTGAGCTTTCTAGTAGTACCCCTAAGTTCTTTGTTAGCTTAAGTATGCTTGTAATGTTGGTTCAATACTACCTCATATAAACATTCAGTAATTTCTTTTCTCTTGTAACACACTTTATCTATATGGGTATTGCACTGCAGGGGCTTGTTTTTAAAGTTCTCATTATATTTGATGCAGACAGGGACTGCTTTATCAATACAACTAAGTGGGAGTACAAGTCAAAGGTACGAGAAGCGGCTTTAGTAATGGGGCCACTGGAAGAGGATTAGTACAGAATTTATTTAGGTCATGAAGTAATCAAAGAAGGTTTGCTTTTGAGAAATTCCAAAATACAGGGGTATTTGCAGGGGAAGTACTACCAGTTTTAAGGGATTATGGGCTGATTTAACAGGGGAAATGATACATATGAAACTGTCCAAGAAGTGACCATATTTGTGAGGACAGGATCAAAGGTGTTTGGGCCTCAGTAGGATGGTTATCTATTTGTACAAGGGAGTTAGCAATTATAATGTCAGGGAAATGTTGGGCATGCTAACCACTGGTGCTATAGCCAGACAGTTTATTGCTGGATAGTTGAAGTCCCCCAGTAAAAAGGCATTGGGAATTTTTGGCTAAAGTATTATGATAGCTCTCATGGTCTGAAGAGGATACAGAGAATTTTCTATAGCTACCTATGAAGTGGTAATCAGTCTTATTTAAGGTGATTTATTTATCTAAAATGTTATATTTGGGGTCCTGAGGAATCAATTGTGATGTGACATAATGATATCCTAGACAAATACTGAGTGTTTCCTTCATTGTCAGCAAGTCTGACGGCAAGATAAACACTAAACCTAGAAGGAGTGCATTCATTGTTCTGAAACAATGTCTTAGTAACTACACATATGTAAGTGTGTTCAGGGTGCAGGATGTCCTTAAATTTGCCTTTTTTTTTAAGACTGCTGCTTGTGTTTGGAAACCACATACTGGTGATTTTGCATTCCCCAGTGTTTGCTAACTTTAGAGTGAATATGATAGGTAGCGGGGGGGGGGGGGTTGCAGTGGGATACTCCCCAAGCAAAAACATTCCTGACCATTCATGCCCTATGACAGCTTCAGTTCAGACAGATAATATATGCGATCATTGTTTATAATTTGTTTTGTATGGAATGTTGAGGCCAGCAGTATAGTTGGAGAGTCTATTTGAATCATGTTTAATTGTCACAGTTGTTGCAGCAACAGGCTTAACTCTCATGTAAGCCCATGTTCCAGTAAATATTAACTAATACAATTGCAATGGTTAGTACTGAGGAAAACCTCTGTCAGAAAGAATATAGCTGCATTATCCTGAGCTAGCATGGAAAGCAGTGAGGCATCATATTTCGAGATTTGAGGTAGGAGTATGACTAGGCACTGAGGGGATTCATTTCTCTGTTATTTGTCCATGTCTGATTTATGTATAACCATAACAAAAGAAGGAGGAACATATGCATTTTATGCTAAGTATGGGACTTGGTTGTATAGGAGTTCTTGTCGCTGGGAGTTGTGTAATGTCACAGTGCGGGTTGCAAAGAGTGGTAGATTGTTGTCCTGTGTCTGTGTGCTCTGTACTCTTCCTGCATGCAGCAGGCTCCACTGCGTAGACAATTTTATTTTCAGTTGTGTTTTCGGTTACAGGTGAGTATGATCATGATTTTGCTTGACAATATTTTGCTGCACAAAAACATTTTTGCTACAAGTCCTTTGGCAATGTTATGCTTGTCTTTGGTGCTGGTAGACCACAGTTTTACTATCAGAGAGAGTGGCATAACTAACCTGGCAGATGATGATGTTTCCAGTCAACAAGGGGCAAGATATTAGACAATATCCCAAGAATGAGGTCATATGCAACAAAAATGATAACTTGTATAAGTCAACAACTTACACTCAGATCCATACTTTTAGGCAAAAGCAAGTAAGCTATGTAATAAAATGAGCAAGAGGGGAATTGTTAGCATCATACCTATCAACCTCTTTGCACAAGATATCTGGAAAATTACTAAAATAATGGCAGGACAAAGGCCTAAAACTAGAGACGGAATTTAAATATTAACCCTATAAATTTAGATACTTGTTAGAATAACAAAAGTTGTCATGTATTTTTCTGAAGGATATGAAGTCTGAAACTCAAATCCATGTCATTCTTTAGTGATTTTAGTGCTCAGTGATTTGCCAGAAAATACAAATTTTATGAGGAACAGACCAAAATATGAAGCACAAATTTGGACATTTTTTGAAAATCTGGACAGTTGAGAGGTATGATTAGAATACTGAGTACTTTCAGAACTTCCATACTGTGATGATACTGGATATTAATATAAATTAGTGACATTTAAAGCTAAATTTATTAAGGTCACAAGCAAACTGATTTGGGCAGTCCTGGGATGGTCTGAAGTCCCAGAAACATTGGTAGAATTAGTGCAGGCTATGTACAAAGACCAATGACACAAGTACAAAAACTGTTCAGACTCACAAAGAGGTTCCCAGTGGAGTGGGTATATATCACTGTTCAGCTCTAACTCCATTCTTTTTCATACTGGTAATCAACTACATTAGCAAACAGGCCAGAGGAAACTGATCAACAAAACCGTTGTGTGCAAACAATGTGCCATTACGAGCAGACTCTGAACAAGAAGTTCAGCAAATGTTAGGGGAATGAAATGTAAAAACTGAAGGTACAAAGAATGAAACTGTGAACATGACAACTGTCTAATCTGTACTCAGTTTAGGGAAATCAGAACTAAAAATTGAGATAGAGGGAAATGGTGGAAGAGGTTAACAGCTAGAAGTATCTGGGAGGGTGGTTAATGAAAAGGAAAGTCCAATGAGAAAGTCATAGCTAGAATCAGAGAGGCTGCAGCTAACTACAGCAGACCGTCAGAGGGGGTGCATCAACAAAGCTGTTACATGCAGATGATGTGGCACTACTAGCAGACTCTGCACAGATGACCAAGTCTCTTAGCTATTAATGGCTACTTTATCTGGTACATGGTTTGATTACCCCAGCTTTCATTTGTTTGAGCAAGTCAGTTAACCGGACAGTGCTTTGGGACAATTTGAACATTGGGCTAGTGTCCCCACTGGTCTCTTGGACTGCATGCATAGTAACTACCTATGAACAGGAATTTCAACAAATTATAGGGACTGCAAATGCTAAACTGAAGAAGGCACATGGAAACTGGGTACAGACAAGAGGATGGTCATGGCAGCAAATGGGGGAAATTGGAGAAATGTATATTAAGATAGAAGGGAAGAAAGTAGAACAGGTTAACTGTTTGAAATAGCTGAGATGTGTGGCTAAGGAACAGGAAAGTCTAAATGAGGATGTCAGAGCTAGAATTAGAGGTGTACATTAGTAACAGAAGCATGCCAAAGAAAGAGAAAAGCAAGGTGTATAAAACAGTGGAGCAACCAGTATTTCTTTATGGCATAGAAACCTATGCAGTAAAGGCAATGCAGCTGAGGAAACTTGAGATGATAGAGTTGAAGTGCCCGAGATAGATAATAAGATGCACACTGTCAGACAGATGAAAAACTGACGACAGCAGGACAGAAGCCAAATCAGCCTCAGTTTCACAGAAGATGAAGGAGAACATATTACAGTGATTCAGTCAGATGTGTAGGAAAGCAGAAAATAATTTAGCAAAGAAGATTTAGGAGAGACAGGAAGAACAGAAATAGGAGACAAGGTCATCCAGTTAATAGATGTCTGGACTGCATGAGAGAAGACCTGTGACAAACAGACATGAATGTCAAAGAAGATAGAAGAGTGGTTTTGAATTGAGAGAATTCACAGCGGTTGACATGATACCCTGAACCCTGTGTAGAAATGAAGAAATGGAGGATGAATATCATGATGATGGAGCTAGTACACGTCTTGCCAACAACAAGAATACATTTTTTGTACAAAGGTGAAGCATCAGAAATGTATCAGTCTATATTCATTACAGAGTTCATCAGGCATATTATTAAATCTATCAACATTTTTGACGAAGATGGAACCTGGCAGAAACAATAATTATTCAGGTGGCTTTAGCATATATTTGTGATAACTTCCTTGCCCTTATCTACTAATCTAGTAAGAAAATTATTCTTGTTTTAACTATTACATGACATCCTACTGTGTTTTATTTAAAAATAAACACACATTCAGTTTATTAAAAAAACAGTTAAAAGTTCTTTTTTTTAAATTTAACATCCTAAAACGTTATAATAGGTTCACATCTGTATGGAGGAATGAATTAGTTTCCGGCTCATCTTCATAACAAAACATTGCCGATAAGTGCTCCCTCGTTTGCAGCTGAACTGTTCATAGCAATTGTGTCACATTCAGTAAAAATGATGAAGATATAGTCTGTGCCACATTCCCAACTTAAAACAATCTTAGATCCATGGAGATGTGGCAGAATAGTTTGTATAAATTTCAAGGCCAAATTCAAATTCAAAATTTTTAGCTAAGTATTAGTCCTATCCTACAAATGATTGTGACATTGTCAGACACAAACTAACTGCTCATAAAATTAAAATGCAACAAATGAATAGCCTCAGTGGCAACAGCAAAATAAACCTCTTACCAGGCTGTGTAATCATTCTTCAGTTCTGGTTAACAAAGGGAAGTTACATCTTCTGAATTGATAAATGTGCAATAAATTGCTGTTACTAGCAGGACACTCAACATATTTGTTCAGGTTAGAAGAAAAAGTAGCATAGACAGTCTTCCTGGTGTGCGAATAGAAAAGCTCAATACACTAACCCCTTTTGGTCTCAGCATGGAATGTAACTGCAAACCATTTATTATGTAATTACTCTGCTAAGTGTCCATTGGATATTTTTATTTTTTATGCACTGCAATTGTATTTTCTCTCTGTTTATTCTCTTTGTATTTTGCCTAGTTTTTTCCTTCCGGGAAAGCTTATTGAAGAAGTGCCAAGAGAAGGAAAACATTTCATTTAGGGTACACATTCTGTCAAAACTCCTGCATTTCTTATAGTTAGACAGTTCCTAGAAATATGAGGCAGTTTTATGACACTGTTCATCTATGCAATCCAGCAGCCAGAAATGAAGGCAAACCTTTCATTTAAGAGTCCATCAGAAAGTATGGGATTCCTCACCTGTTATATATGTTGTTTATTCCTTCATTTGTTCTCAACTACAAGGATGACAGGATAGCAAAGGTAAAAACATATGCCTATCAAAATAAATAAATAATTATAGCAGTGGGAGCCTTTCGATATCCAGACTGTGCTGCTTAAGTTTAAATTCATAAAAATATGGAAGAAAATGCTTTTGCAAATTAGCTGGTAAAATTTCAAGATACTTTGAGGATATGAACAATCATTAGGGTTGGGGTCTTGGAGATTTGATTAGTAATTCTGTGTCATGCTATAAATGACACAAAACGAGGTATGCTCAGATTATTAAATGAGCAAGCTTCGTAGGAATCAACTCATTTCCTTTGGTTGGAATTACAGCTTTCCAATGGATATGGGTATTCTAGTCTCTTAAGTTTCCCACCACATTTTTTAATTGTTTCTTCTGAGCAGCACAATTCTAGGTCATCAGAGAGATTTGTATTTCTGCATCACCTATTCTCTGGGCATGCTGGTAAATGTTGCATTTTTATTTACCATCTTGTTCTTTATTTGGACTAGTCAAGGTGTAATGTAACATAGGTCATGGGAATGTTTACTGCTAGTTTAAAAGGTTAGCATGCAAGAGACGCTTGTTAGGCTACATATCAGTGAATGAGCAAAGTTCCCAACATGAGGCGGTCTATACATGGCCTGCTTAAGTATGGTTTAGAGTTTTCTATTTTTCAGGCTCACTCTGCTATATAACAGCCTTTGGGGCCACTAAAAGTCTGACAACTTTCAAACACCTGAAATAGTTGAACAACAGAAACAAAATGTTTTAAAATCAGTACTGTATAAAAAGCATTTTCTCTCTATGTCGGTATACAGTTATGACAGCATCTACAAGCAGCATTCTTACAACTTACATTCTTCTGTTTTAGAAAGAGGTATCCTTAGACAGAGACTTACGCAAACACACATAGCTTCTAATTTCTGATGTACTGTAGACAGCTTATTACCTAGACGTTTTCACTTTTCAAAATGTTCTTAAGTATTTATGTACCAGTATTCTTGATTCTTTTAATTCTCCTTATATAAACTCTCAGTTTTGCAGCTTTGTTTTTCTCCTCTCATTTCCACTTTCTAGTACACATTTAAAAACTGAAGATTATTACTTCAGTATGGTTATACTGATAACGCTTTTAAAATCATTAAGGAGAATTAAAAGAATCAAGAATACTGGTACATTCATATTTTCATTTTAATTGTTTTATATGACATAATTAGCTATAGAAGGGTAGAGTGCTACAGCACCACATATTATTAGTGACTCACCTTTGTGTTTTGCATTCTGAAGTAATTTATCTTTTTATGCTAGCTGTAGGAGGGAATAATCCCTTTTGTCTCACAGGTATCAGTTTGATCAATAGAGTCACCTAAATTCAGCTCAGAAGCAGGTGGATATCAAACAGCTGCTAGAAGCTTCAGAGGCTGAAAGAAATCGCATTTATTTTCCCAACTCATCTCACTCTCATAATGAAGAAAGAAAGAAAAAGAAATGAGAAACCAGTACTGCCTCAGGTTTCTGCCTCCATTTTTAATGCTGTGTACAAGATTAAAAGATTGAGTTCAACAAGCTACTTATATTGTGCAAACTACAATATGCACAAGCTAAATCGACTAATCTTTTTTTTTTTTTTACACAGCATTACACAAATGGTACCCCATGGGTTTTGTCTTCAAGATATTTTTGTATTTTTAATACATAGTAATATATGCAGGTAAAATACATTTTTATTATTTGATTTTATGCCATATGCATTGTGTCATTTTATAGTGACACCTGATTTGTCTCTTCCCTCCTATTTCTTGTAGTCTTTCCCTAGGCAGCACCTGATAAACAGTCTTTGTCATAATATGTCATTCCCATTCAGCATTTACTTTTTTTCCAAATTGGCAAACAAATCAGTAAATACTATCATATTTATATTCAGTATATTGCATATGAGATAGCTTTTACTGGATATGGTTAATAACATATTAGGTACTTGCACTTGGAGATTTTTTTTTTACTTTTGATTTAACATATTTACATTACATCTATAGTTGGATTTCTGCTTGAAGTGGTACTTGCACTGTGATACTTGTTACTTTTAATTTCAGATATTTACATCAGATCAGTAGTTAGATTTCTTCTTGAAGTGTGTTGTCAACTGAGTGAGGAATTAACTCAGGTCATGAAAAGGCCAGTAATACATTACATAATCAAAAGTTTTTACAGCAGTATTGATTATTTCATCTGACTACCTCAATGATTCTAACTTTTGGTGCCCTTTGTTCCTCTTGACCCAAAAGTCAAGCAACAAATACCATCTACATTATCCACTGCCCTGTTTTAATTATCCGTATGTCCTTATTTGACACAGACAAGAGCAGTGGAGACAGGTCTCAAACTGCAGTAAATGATATGGATTTGTAATGTTATACTCACCCTTTCCACTGCTGATAATAAAGTTATAACGACACCTTGCTAAGGCCTGCTCCCACACCTCTGCCCCTAGTGTCCACTTATATCAATATATACACACCTATACTGTATGTGGTGTGGTCAGTATTACCTGCCAGCATCTCTTCCAGGTAGGCAAAAACAATACTAATTATTAACTTGTTATAGTTAGTAGCATAGGCTATGTTGGCAGGCTACTCAAATTTAAACTTTTTTTTTGCAGATTTATAGCAGAGCTGTTGCCCTGGTTATGAAACCAGTACTGCCCTTATAGAGATAACAGACCACACAAACTAATATAAATGATAGATATTACACTGGGACCCTAAAGGCCTTCCATATAGAATGTTATTGGCTACTTCTAGGGAACATATGTAACTCTGCAGTCTACAACCTCTGCCTGAAATGGTTCAATAATTACATCTTATCATCCTCACTGTAGAGTGGCAATGAACTATCCTAGAAACCAAAGCTGTCACATGAGAGGTTTCATAAAACTCTCTGTTGGAGCCATGTTCCTCAACTAGTTTATCTGTGACATATTTAATCACTGCAGTCAGGCCAAAATGATTCAACATTCTGTCTGGCCTGCAAAAAACATTACCAAAACTAGCTCACAAAAATAAGGCTGGGGATCGAAAACTCTTCCCACTAGACTGTAGTGATCTTGCTGTGTAAAAGCTTTCCTGGAACATGCATCCAATATTTCCAGTAGTAAAATCTCATAGTCTTCATTTTGACCAAGTTACATTCTTGGTCAGCATGCTCATAAGGCTGTCTGTAGTACATAAGCAGCTTGGCCTGCTATATGGGCTGAAATCATATTAATCAACACTGGGCAATGTTAGTACCTTAACTACTCGACAGTTGACATGCCATCCTCTCATTTTACAGAGTCATTAACTACAAAATAGAGGCTGCAAAAAATTAGATTATTTGATTTAGATCTGCTGTCTTAGTCATATCTATAACTGACTACTACCATACCTCTCAACCTCTTAGTGCAAGAAATCTGGACAAAGCCAGAAATAATGGGGACAAAGGCCCCAAAATAGGCACGGATTTTAAATACTGCTCTATAAACTAAGAAAGTTGCTATAATAGCAGGTTTTCTGTTAGCACGCATTTTCTAAAGGATATGAGGTCGGGAACTCGTACGTCTGTCATTGTTTTGTGACTTCAGTCCTCAATGATTTGCAGAGGTATGACTAGTACTGTTTCCCCCAAGTGTCTCAGTCTAAAGGCTGAGCAAAACTATACAGAGTTCTGAATTTAGAACTGCTGTTAAATGAATCAGTGTGTGGTAAACTCATGCCAGTATATTCAGGTCTAATGCATGCCATCTACGTACGGCCTAGTACGCCATAACAAAAGGAATGAACTGATTTCTTTAGTATCATTCCAATTCTCTGGGGCTCACATCCCTTAGGTGTCACAACATACAAGTCTCTTCTCTGGGGCTCACATCCCTTAGGTGTCACAACATACAAGTCTCTTCTCTGGGGCTCACATCCCTTAGGTGTCACAACATACAAGTCTCTTCTCTGGGGCTCACATCCCTTAGCTGTCACAACATACAATTGTCTTCTCTGGGGTTCATATCCCTTAGGTGTCACAACATACAAGTCTCTTCTCTGGGGCTCCCATCCCTTAGGTGTCACAGCATGCAAGTCTCTTTCTGTCAACTAATGCTAATTGAACACCCTGGAACCTATGGAGGGGCACTGGCAATGCTAGGGTGTTTCCCTAGATACCATCACATGACAGGTATAGTCAGTCTCATCACACCTATGTGATTTTTGCTGGGCTGGATCCTGTTTGTAAGCAATGTGTATCTTGATGAACTGTGTAGCTACTGTTTATAAACAAGTGTGGGCTTTGTCAAACAAAGATATGTGTTATCTCAACCAGACAATCTCTCAATGCAAGTTGTATATTGCTGTCTCACCGAGTTACATATGCTTACAACTATGTTATTATCAGCACTGCATTGTAGGAAATGAAAAAGCTGTAAATATCCCCCTTTTGTGACTTTGCTGCTGTTGATTTGCTATTCCATCTGTTGCTACTGTTGTTGTGATGAACATGTAATTTATTAACACAAAAATAATGGCACTTACTGAACGCACCTATATAAGTGAAGAGTTTATTGCTTGGATAAGTGCTTTTGCAGATGTAGAATTTTCTCTAGGTCTGCAATGAAAATGGTTCTGAACAACTGGATTCACCTGCCTAATAAAATACATTCAAACAGGCAGTCAGTTACATGACTTTTAATAACAGAAAGGCCAAAAGAAACATGTATGTTCATGAGTGGTTACAATGCATGAGGTCCAGGAGGTCTCTGAGGAGCCTACCTCAATTTTTTTTAATTGCCTCAGAGCACAGTCTGGCTAAGTACCATGCCCAGAGTCACATAGTAGGCAAATGGAGGCTGAGGGAATAAAACCCTGGACAACAGGAAGCAGCTTGTAAACAACTTATTCTTCTGTGTTAACTGCCACAAGGCTTCAGGAAGTGTCTTAAAGACATAAGAAGTGTTGATTAGCTCCCTATCAAGTCATTGCAGCTGTTGTCCTTCACTAAAAATGGAAATCTGAAATCCTTTTTGTTCAGCCAAGCAAAACAAAAAACATTAAACCACCATTTCTGTGTATCACATTCCAGAGTTGTGCCATCTCTCATCCCCAGATCTCCAGATGTATGTTGCCAGGAGTCTCACAGTTACATCAGAAAAGTAAGGTAACCTTATCAGATGACAAAAACACTGAGGATACTCGAATGATCTTAGTAAGAAGTGAATAATTGATAATAGCTAAAGATGTTGTCAGTCTGTATAGGGCTCTAGAGGCCTTAGGTTTTTGCTGAGCAGAGTGAAGAAACCAAAATGCTATCTATCTATATATCTATCTATATCTACTTATCTGTTTTGCATACTTGGGAAATGAAAGGTACCAGCTATCTTTTTTCACAGTAAAAAAAAATGACAATAATTAAAATAGACACAGTGGCTAGACTAATAAACAGACAAAAAAAATCTCTAAAAACTTAATTGCAGACATATGGATTTATTATATGCACACAAAGGCTAAGTGGGTGCCTTCTGTAAGTACTGTAGTAGGAGAGAGGGAGAGAGAGAGAGAGAATCAACTTAAACTGAAAGGATAAAACAACCTCGGTACTTAGAAGTGAACTAAGTGTGTCTAAAATTGTTCATATTCCACCTACACACTGTTCAGGCATATGCAACCTCAAAATGTGCACATGAAACTTTGAAACATAAGGACAGTGCTTCACAAATAGCAGACATAGCTGCCAGTACATATTAACTAAATGCAGATCACACTCTAAAATGAAAATTACCCTAAAGGCGGTCTTCACAGCCAGCTAATTCTAGTGGTGATAATTAATTCACAGCAAGTACATCACTCGCAGATCAAACTACATTCCAGTTCTTTGGGATGCATGCTTCTGCTGTTGAACCATTAAATGAAATGCATTCGGGAAAGAACTATAATGGTCTAACAATTCAGTATTTAAACATTTCTTAGCATTCCTTATTGAAAAAAAAAACATTTCTTATAAAAAATTGAACTACTGAATTAATTTTAATAGTCTGGCTCCTTAGTGAGAAAAGGTTGTATAAGCGGGCAGTAGATCTCTCACCCTGCTAGCAGTTCAAACTCAAAAGTTAGAGCAGACCTTTCACGGGGGGATTAACTCTTGCAACAAGCAATGATGATTTCCCCAGAACAGTACAGTAATATAGTGTATTATCACAGATGGTTGCTAGTCTGAGAGTTCTCTGATATGTAATGTCCATCTTAGCCAGAATGATAGACTGGCTCAAGGGCTGAGGCAGATCTTGAGTCTGTGCAAAAGCTTTCAGTTCATGCAGGGATTGCCAACCATCTCTGACAAGGGGATACTCACTTGCTGGTCCAGACGGAACTCTAGGGGTGTTTGAATGGGTGGACATTAGTGCATTCTCCTCCACAGGTTTCATCATAAGCAACTGGCCTTTGTTGCTGTTGGTCCTCCTCCATGACAACTGCTTTTTATGTTTTGTTCTTTGGTTATACATAATGATATAAACAGCTACTGGCAAGGACAGATTTTACTTTTCAGTGATTTGAATAAATCTTATTGTCTTGCAACACACACTTTTGCAGGGATTACAGTTCCGAAAGTAGAGAGGCATAGTAAGGAACTGCAGAGGGTTAGTTTCAGCAGAAAAAAATATTCTAAGCAATGACTGCAGAGAAGGGATTAACAGCCTGCATTGAAGACAGTAATGCCAGGGCATGAAGAGAATGGATATCAAAGACAGATACCACTGCAATAAGCTGCAGTCTCATTTACTGTCCATTGTCCTTCCTATCTGCCTATACATACATCTGTATAGCTTACACAATATTTTACATGTCATGCATTGCTTATATAAAAATACCAGCAGAAGCAGCAATTTCAGATGACAATTAGACTACTGTTTGAGATGATATAGAGATTTATAAGTTTGTATCAGTTTTTATATAAATGCAGCATTGAGTTAACTGTTACTCTATTAAGGACTGTAGAGAGGCAGAATCCTAATGTATGTTTAAGACATAAGCGAGACAAGATCTCCCAAATGTCATCTCTGCTTCCTACTCCTCTAATAGCATAGTTTTGCAAATCCTGCAGTATAAAATCTGCAGTTTCACTTTGGTCTCCTGCAGACAGGGGACTAACCTAACAATTAGGCTATTTGCTTACAAGTTGCAGTTTCTGACAGCTACTCTTCTCTCACTAACTGACTTTATATTAAACCATGTGGAGCTGAAATGCACTCATCTCAAGATTCACACATATTATTTATCCTAAGGACACACTATTAAAACAGATGACTGGGTTTTCTTATTCCTGGCTCTTGTTTATTTAGAGTTCTCTGCATGGTGAGGTCAAGAGATCTTCAGACTACTCAATTACAGGATCAGACTAAAACAGTTCTTTACTGGAAAAATGAAATGTGATTAAAGAACCATAGACCCTCTTAATCAAACAAATACAACTTGCTACATAAGTTGCATTAAGTATCAGCTGAGTACTGATTTATATTACATGTTGGTCTGATCCTGGGTCTTAAATATTGTTCTATTGCTTAACTATTGCTTTGACTGTAACTGTTTAACTAACTTTGGATATATTGTTGTGCATTAACGCTAAACATTAGATTTACCTTGACTTGTTCAAGTAATGTCCAGTCATGCTACAATTTGCTTGAGAATGTCGGCTGGATTTGTTCATTGCCTGTATATTAAATTAGTCTCATATCTCTTGAGAGCCCCAATAGTATAGACCCAGCATTAAGCCCCCAATTAAACCACATTCTTCCTCATTAAAGTAAGCAAATTTACATATAGTATTATGGATCATAGGAGGTTACTAGGCTAATGGCCCTGGGGCCCTTACAAGCCTAGCCAAGAGTTTATCCCCAAAAAAGAAACCTCAGTCAGCACCTGTCGCCTCTGTCAATGAGGGACAAAGGTGGAACCCCTGGGACAAATTTGTGGTTTCCCATACACTCATCAAGGTTGTGCTTGAAGAGGGTCAGTGAGGTACTCTGTTTGACATGTATGGGAAGTCTATTCCAAAGACAGGGCAGCCTCTGGGAGACAAATCTGTCTCTCCAGCATGTTTTATTGAGGTCATATATTAGATTTAGGCCTATTGAGCGGGTAATGCATGAGGGGTTAGACTTACAGATATGGAGCATCTCTAGTAGGGCAGCATCCGATATTGCCTTGTAGGCAAGACACAGATCACCTCTGAGCAATCTCTATGATGCCGAGTAGAGTGATAGTGATTTGAGCCTGTCCATATAGGACAGGTGTTGGAGGCCATGGATTCTGTTTGTGAGGTATTTCTGTGGCATTTCCAGTTGGTGCAGGTGCTTGGAGAGGTACCAACCAAATGGGGCATTATACCCAATTATAGACCTAATGATGGAGGACTACAGAGAGGTAATAACCTCCTTTTTTCTGCATGCAGTCCCTTTACTTATGAGATGAACCAAGTAAAAGGCTTTTCTGACCACTGCCACCACATGATGTTCGAATGTGAGATTGTTGTCAACCTGAGTACCCAGGTCTTTCACCGCAGGTTGTATGCTTAGGGGGTTGCCGTTGATGTGATAATCAGTAGGGACCATTACTTTAGCACTAGTTATTTGTAGCTGTGAGACCCTCTTGCAGTATCTTATCATTAGGGGAGTCAATGACAGCACCCAACTTATAGTCATCCACAAACTTGGTCAGCCACATGCCCTTTCTCTTTGCCTGGATCTCTGAGAAGTAGATGCCAAACAGTAAGGGTCCCAGGACAGATCCCTGGGGAACACCACTAGTGACAGGTCTGCTGTTGGAGGTGGTGGCACCCATTTGACCTTTTGGTTCCTATCAGTGAGCCAGTTGGCCACCCACCTGATGAGATATGGATTAACACCAAGTTGTGGTAGCTTTTCAATAATGCCCGAGTGGGGGATTGTATCAAAGGCCTTGGCCAAGTCAAGGTAAGCTGTATGTACTGACATTTCCTCATCCAGGGCCTTCGTGACAGTCTCAAAGAAGTCAACCAGGTTCAATAGGCAAAATTTACACCCGATGAATCAGAATTGGGTAGGGTCAAGTGCTTGGAAATTGCCTATGTCCTTGTTTTTGAGATCCATAATAACACACTGCATGGCTTTACAGATCAGACTTGTCAAACTAATGGGGTGATAGTATCCTGGGTCAGTAGTGGCACCACCTTTGTGCAAGGGGATGACAATGGTAGTTTTCCACTCTGCTGGAATGAAGCCTGTAATTAGGCTGTGGTTGACTAGGGTGCTCAATGATGTTCTTGCTGGAAATTGTGCAGAATACAGCCTGATATACTATCAGGTCCCATGGAAGTTGTGTTCTTTGCCTGGGATAGGGCCTTTAACACTTGATTTATGGAGATGTGAGGTGTGGGACAAGTATCGGGGATGTCGACTGGCCTTTGGGGGGGGGGGTGAAGTTTCCACTGAATCTATCAGCTAGCAGGTTGGCTAAGTCAACAGGATCAGTGTAAGTGGTAACATTAAGTACTAATTCGGAACAAACTTGGGCTTTGCCATGGAGGTTCCTAACATAACTGAAGAAGGACTTGTGTCTTCCCTTTGTTTCAGAGGCTAGTTTCAACTCATAATTGGCTTTGGAGGTTTTCACTAGTGATCTAATTTGCTTGTTGAAGTGGAGGAGGGAGTTTTTCCAATTTGGAATCAGTTCTCCTCCATTTCCCCTGCCAGCCTGATTGACATGAGTATCTTGAGGCAGTGTAGCCATTGCCTCATGTACACTGACAACCCACTACTCAAGATTAATTTAAGAGAGATGCATATACACTAAGAATTTGGAATCTTTGCTGTCTCATTCATAGAACAGTGACACTGCACAGGTTGTCAGCCCACATACTACACCTCCTGCATAAACCATGCCCCTTAACACATAAACCATCATCTGCAGAGGTACTCACCAGAAATTTACCTAAACACCAGAGACCTCTGAAATACAAACATGCTACATCTAATACAGTACCCTGTGTACTCAGTACACATAAAACCACAAGCACAAGTGTCTCACCAAACAAGCTGCTAAGGCAAAGCACATCTAAACCAAATTTTTTGGTCATAGGTGACTCTATAGTGAGACACACAGATGTCCCACTCACCAGGATGGACAAGGAGAAGGTTACAGTCAGCTGTCTGTTGGATGCCAGGATCTGCCGAATCACACACACACTCAAGTCTCTCCACAACAAGTACCATTATGACTCCATCATAGTTCATGTTGGTATGAATAACTTGAGACGTACCTCACTGGACTATATGAAGAGTGACATGACAGAGCTCTCTAAATATGTGTCTAAGGCAAGTATGTCCCTAGCCTTGAGCAGCATACTACCTTCACCTAAGATGATATCACAGTATAAACAAACAATGATTGACTTCAACAATTGGCTTAGATTCTGGTATCAATCTAAGAAGATCCAGTACGTGTCAGCCTGGGATGACATGGCAGATAGACCAAGCTGCTTTGCCAGAGATGATCTTCATCTGTTACCTCTGAGATTTTGGTTACTGGCTAAGGCTCTTGCCTCACCCATAGTGCCTTTTTTAGACAATGTCACATTAACAAAATTCACAATGTAAAAATATATATTCAAAAAGCAACCTCAAGGTTATGCTGCTAAACTCTAGGAGCCTAAACCTAAAACTGCACTCACTGGAAGCAGCCCTCACTTTAGAAGATGATGACATCTGTGCAGTCACAGAGACTTGGTTTAAGGCTGTGGAAAGCACCCCAGCCATACTGGGTTATAATGCCTTCCACACATTCAGACCACAAACTGAAAGTGTGAAATCTAAAGGAGGTGGAGTATCAATATTCATCAAAGATAAATACACCTCTTCTTCTTCTTTCGGCTTTTCCCAGTTAGGGGTCACCACAGCGGATCACCTGTCCACTCATGATTGGCAGTGGAGTTTTACAATGTTGAGTTGCCAGCCCAGCACCCAACCTTCCACAGAAGGCACACACATGCACGCACTCATGCCTAGGGCCAATTTAGAGTGTCCAATCCACCTACAGCATGTCTTTGGAATGTGGGAGGAAACCAGAGCACCCAGAGGAAACCCACACAACCACAGGGAGGACATGCAGACTCCGCACAGAAGGCACCCCAGCCGAGAATTGAACCGGAGAACCTCTTGCTGTGAGGTGGCAATGCTAACCGCTGCACCACCGTGGCTGCCCAAAGATAAATACACCTCTAAATTGGTTAAATAAAACAATTCCCTTGAACTAATCCAGGTCCAGATGACTGCAGTTAAGACCACTTTCCAAGTTATTGCCAGTTAGAGGACCCCCTCCATGGACTAGGATACCACACTGCATACTTGGATCTACTTAAATCACTCAGAAAGCAACCAATCCATCCTAGTTTTAGGTGACTTTAACTACCCATCCATAGATTGGATAAATTATAAGTGTACTAACCCATCTGTGCTCGGGCCCCTATTGTTTGGAATCTACTTATTGGATGTACAGGCTAAAACAAAAGGCCTATGACTGACAAAGTTTGCTGATGATTGCAAAGTGGGTGTAGTCACCGAGTCCCCAAATGATGTCAACATCCTACAAGACGGACTTAAACAGATAAATAATGACTGGTGCCAAAGTCATGGGCTAAAACTCAATGCAAAAAAATGCATGGTCATCCCCTTCAGCAAGGGAGACATCACTGCAGATTACCACATTAACAACAACAACATAAGCACACAATCAGTGGTGAGAGATTTGGGCACACAGGTCAACAGCAACCTTTCTTTTGACCACCATGTTTCCACAGTAGTAAGAAAGGCTTTCTATGTCATCCACCTCATAAGTAAGGGCACTGAATCCAGAACAAAAGAGGTTATAACCCCCCCCCCATACTCCTCACTCATCAGGCCAAGAATAGAGTACAATGCTACCTTTGATATGTACCTTACCAGGCACCTGCAGCAGCTGGAAAGACCTCAAAGAGTTCTTACAAAGGAAATGCAGAGTTTTCAGCATATGGTGTACGATGACAGACTGAAGTCACTGTCTCTATCCTCTGTGTCTTACAGACTACTCAGAGGTGACCTCTGCCTTGTATATAAAGCAATCTCAGTTCCTGTTCTAATGGAAATGCTGCACATTCATAAATCAAATGGTATAAGATGCACTTGCTCTAGGGAACTCGACCTAGTATGTGATATCAACAGGACTTGCTGGAGAGACAGATATGTCTCACAGAGGTTACCTCTCTTATGGAACAAACTTCCAAGTCAGGTGAAGCAGAGCACCTCACTGACCCTATTTAAACATAATTTGGATGACTGGATGGGAAACTGCAAATTCACCCCGGAATTTCACCTGTGTCCATCTTGGACAGGGGCAGTAGTTGTTGATTTATTTCTGCTTAATACCTTGATATTTAGGGGAAAGAGGGTTGTACTTGGCTAGGCTTGTAAGGACACTAGGGCCATTAGCCTAGTAACCTCCTATGATCCTATGATTACTGTATACTACAGTGATTTATTTAGGCTCAAAGTATAATCATCGGTCATTTATAAGACTAACAGATAGTGGATAAAAGGTGATTATTTTGTCATTTTTAACAATGATTACTTTTCCTCTGAGTTGGAGCAACCTTAGAGTGAGAAACACTGGAGATATTGAAAGAGAAATACAGGCAAATGGATATGGAAAATTTCACAATACACAAACAAGAAAACCAAGGGAGAAAGTAGAGGATTAGTAATGGAGAAGTTAAAGAAATAGAAACCAAAGTTATGGATTACCTGTGAAGTGAAGATTTTAGATGGAATAATGAGTCTCCAAATTAGGGAGAAACCGGTGGAACAGGAAGCACAAAGATGGCCTGGAACCTTCAGTAGGAAACCAGTACATAAGTTCAGTTGGAGCTGCACAGCAAGGGAAGGATCAGAAAACAGTGGCAACTATGACACAGGCAATGTTGTGGAGTGATGGGTCAATAAGTTCCCATATGAAAGAGCAACAGATGATGCAGGATGCAGCTGAGGAGAATATGTCACAGGAAGGTGGTCTGGAACTTTATGTAGAATGCCCACAGAAAGCAAAGAATGTGTCCTCACTTTAGAAGAAAATAAGCTAAGAGAAGAGTTGCTTGATTTAATAGAGATGGATAAATTTAAGACTGATGAAAGAAATAGATTACATCATTTAAATAAGACTTGAAATATTAGAAGTCTGATAAAACAGATGAATGCAGTAATCAAGACTATTAGCATAAATTAATGTGATATAACAGAAGTAAATAAGTTATATTACTGTGCAGCTAAATTCCTAACAGTTAAAGTCTTACAAAAAATGCAGAGCAATAAGGGAAATGAAAGGATGATATAAAATTCCATCATCGAACAAAGAAAACTATAAAGCAATTTGTGACAAGAAGTGTCATTGTTAGAAGAATATAGAAGAGGGAACAGATCTATAGAAATTTTTAAAATGATAGACATGATAAAAGCAATGCAAAGTATCAGAAGAGATCAGGATCAATCATTTACTATTGCAAATAATAAACTAAAGATATCAGCACAGACAGAAAATAACTTAGAAGACATGCAGATAAATATAAAGAAAAAATACAAAAATAAGCAATTAATTGATAACCCCAAAAAGTTTTACAGAGAACTGGGAAACAAAGCAAAAGGAATAGAAACACATCAATAATATAAAAAAAAGAAAATGACACATTTTGGTGAATACCTTTGAAGATCCTGTGAAAAATAACAAATATGCTGATCAGATAGAAGAAGTAAAAGAAAGAATAAGTTCAAATGTATGGCCAGAGAAATTGAAACAAAGATAAGAAAACCCCAGGCCCAGATTCAGTACCTAACTTTTGGCTAAAAGTATTAACATCTTAACATGAAGATTTAGCCATGAGTAAGAACTATATATATGTGCATCCTGAACAGATACCAACCTAGTTAACAACAGGACAAAATTATACTCCTCCAGAAGAGTGAACCTGTAAGCCATCCGAAAACTATTGACCAATAACTTGCCTTCTGACTATGAACAAATTATATACTAGAACTGATGCTGGCAGAGTTTTAGAAGAAAACTCAATCATGACAATAAAACAAAAGGGTAACAAAAGAAAATCATATGGAACAAAGGATAATTTGTTGCTAAAAATCATAATGGATAATTGTAAAAAGTGGAAGACTCTAAATATGGCATAGGTAGATTACAAAAAAGCATTTGACAGCATCCCACGTTCATGGATAAAGGAGTGCTTACAGATGTATCGGATACATTCATCAGTTGCATTACCGTGACCATGAAACAAACCACTTTGCACTTAAAACATGCCAAAGGACAAATTATTATCCCAGGGATAAAAATTCAAAGGAGGGTGTTCTAGAATGATTCTTTGTCACTACTGCTGTTTTGTCATACCCTTAATCCATTAGGCTGTTTAATTAACAGATTAGGTTTTGATTATAAATTTCTCATCTACTTTTTATGGATGACTTAAAATTATATAGTTCATCAGGTAAGAAATTGAAAGCACAACTGCAAGTGGTTAAATCTTCCTCAGATGGTATAAGAATGACATTTGGCCTTGATAAATGTGCAAAAGCAACTATTAAAGCAGGAAAGTTGCAGTACCAATGAAATATCACTCTAGGATAGGAATGTGATATAAAGGTACTTGAGCTTGAAGGAGTTTATAAATATTTGGGTATTGATGAAGGATTGCCAATAGAACATGAACAAATGTGAATAAATCTCAGTAAGGGATACTTTAGAAGACTAAAACTAATGTTGAAAACAGCCCTGACATCTAGGAATAAGGTCCAAGCTAGAAACAAATTTGCTCACCATGTTTTAATTTACAGTTTTGGTGTGATTGAGTGTCCTCAAAAGATACTGGATCAGGTGGACAGAAAAACAAGAAAAATCCTTCACTCTTATCAAATAATATATAAGAATCAGTATGTACCAAGGTTATATTATCCTTCACTCTGAAGAAGGTATGGGCCTCCTCAAAATTGATTGCATGTATAGATCTGCAGTCGTGGGACTGCATGCATATATGTTGACCTCATCAGATCCAAACCTGTGAAAGTTTTAAAACACGAGGAGGTGACGTCTAAGATGACATCACTGCTTAGTTTAACAGAAGCAGTCAGGTGGCAAGTGAGGACTGAAATCAAACCAGAAGTAAGCACAAATCAGACAGCAACTGAATCTTAAAAAAAAACAAAACAAAACAAAACAACGAAAATAAGGACAAGGATCACATGAGAAAGAAAAGAATACAGAAAAGCCATAAATGTAGTTGCAAGTATGTAGATCTCCTGTGACGACCTCATGTTGAGGATTTGATACAGAAATGATTAAGGAGAGCTGAACTGAAACCAAAGGATGAAAGGCTGATAATGGCAACCCAGGATAGTAGGCTATGTACAAGTTGGTTTGCAAAGGCCATTGAACACGTGGAGGAAACATACAAATGTAGGTTCTATAAAAACGAATTGGAAAGAGTCACACATCTTGTTGCCGTCTGCAATGCACTCATGACAGAGACCCTGTGCACTGCAAGGCACAATAATATGGCACGATTGTTGTACTGGAGATTGTGCAAACACTACAATACAGATGTAGCTGAGAAGTATTGGAAACATGAACCACAAAGCATTATAGAGAATGATGAAGTGCATATCACCTGGGATCAGCCATTACCAGCAATTCAAAAAACAAATGCGAGAAAACCAGATATAGTAGTTCATGACAAAAGACAAAAGTAGCACTGATCATTGAAATTGCTACATCTAGTGATTATAGTGTCTCACATACAGAGAGACATAGTCATAAAATATCAAAATTTGCAGAAGTGAGAGCAATGTAGAAGAAGGATATGCACACAGTTTCAGTAGTAGTAGTAGTAGGTGCAATGGGTCTAAAAAACAGGAATTCGCAGTTGTATTTTAGGTATGATACCAACACATGTAACTCCACAAGTTAATTCTGGGTTCATGGCGGGTGCTGCAAAGAGCACTTTTGGCTAACATCAAAGATTGAAACAATACTAATTTCAAGAACTTTAATTACATCCTGACTTAGGAATGGGGTCCATTCCCATCATGGTATTAGAAACCCAAAAGACTTGGAGAAATTAAAATGAGAATATATAAGTAAGGGAGAATGACAGGGCAAAAGCTTCCACATTAGGGGCTTGAGAGGGCTTGGCTTCTTGCAGACATGCATATTTTACTTGTTGATATCTTTGCACAAGTGCCTGTGCACACCAAGTACATAGGTTTAGGTCTGAAATGTACTAGAGGTAATAGGTTGCAAGCAGAAATATGCAATGTTTTGTGTTTAAAACTTGTGTATTTGGCTTGAACTTAGTAGACCTATTACTCTTATCCTTTTTAGACATTTTTGTGTTATGTATATATGATTTAGTGTTCTTTGCAAAGGAATTCTGGACAAAGCTAAAAAAAAAACAATGGTGGGGGGAGCCCAAAATAGGGATATATTTAAATATTACTCTAATTCACTTTAAAAGTTAGAAAACAGGTTTTGCATTGACATGCATTTTCAGAACAATAACAGCTATGAATCTCTAACTATCTTGCATAGCTACTGGTTATCCTCAGTCATTTACCAAAAAATGAAAATTTTGTAATGGATGTGGCAAAAATTTGAGGCAAAATCAGGGATATTCAGCAAAATCAAGGACAGTTGAAGAAGTATGCCTCACCTTGCATATTTTACACAGCATTTTGTTTGCTTGTTTGTATTTAATTTGCCTTCTGACAAATATTTTTTTGCAACATTAATCTCCACAGAAAATCTGCTATTTCATTAACCTTTCTAAATCTGAACTGCTTTTCCTTTATTGCTATTTTAATATACAAACCTTTTGTACCCAGAGAGTCACATACTAAATTATCTCCATAATTTCATCATGCCATATTTTCCTGCTTTTATTTACACCCTCTGTCCTAATTACCCATCTCTTTACTTTTTCATCATACGTTTTAATATCCTTATTTCACATACCCTTCTTCTTTTCCCTGTGCTTTCTGCTATCCAGTATTCTTTGTATTTCTCCCATACCATCTTTCTTTCCTTGCCACACATCCAACATAATATCCAATATAAATGAATTAAAGCTAAAAGTATAATAGGAATCCTTAAACCATACACCCCAATTTCTTTTTTTTTTATAATAAAGACTCATCTTTTAATGGTGTTCAAATAACTCCCAAACCAATTTGCAATAAGTATTTTTCTAGATAGCTTGAAGTGCATACACCCCTCCTATGCATCCTGGTTTCCCCAACATATGTGCATGTGACAAATACTCCTTTTTTTTTGCAAATTTCATTTGGAATGCTCCCCACATATTTAGAACTTTCCTTATTTCTTCCAATATCTCCTTCCATTTTCCTTGTACTACCTCTGTTTTCCTAAACCTAATCACCATTATAGTCATCTTATACTCCAGGAAATATCTCCTCAATTTTTACAACATTCCAAATCCTTTACTTTTATTTTTCTTCAGCTAATCCAACATTATTTAACTCATTCTGAATAACACACCTTATTTCCTTAACCCACACTTTATTCTTAGCAATTATAACTAAATCATAAGCATAAGTAATAGACAATGGAATTCTTACCTAATCTTTCATTTTCCATTCCACTATTTCATCATTTCTTAATATATGATTGCATTCAAAACTAATGCAAATAAAGGTACAGTATTCTCATGGGGTACTCTTACTTCCCACTCCTTTTAATTCACTCCCTCAGCCATCCATCTATTAACTATTACTTTATTTTGTATATTACTATGTATTAAATGCAACAACTTTTCCATCTTTCCCCAGTCCATACTCTCAAATCATTTCTAGTGTACTCTTATGCTCTATACTACTGAATGCCTTTTCTGCATCACAACTGACTACTATACACTTCCTTCCTTCCTTCTCTCACAGTGCAATCAACCACCTCTTTTATCACCATCAACATATCTTTTACATGTCTTCCCTCCATCCCATAAATTCCTTTCTATAGTACCTTCCCAATTACTTTCCAAAATGTCTTCTGTAATATTTTCATAAACAACTTATATTGTGCTTTACTAATATCAGTGGCCTTAAATTTCTTATGGTTTCTTCCCCCTTAAAAATAACCATATTATGCTTTTATCACCTATCTGTCTCTTATTTCCTGCTCAAACCTGTCATTCATAGCCTCCACTACTGCATACTTTTCTTCGTCATTCTCCATATTTCCATAAAATCTGTACCCGATGCAATCTTGACCCGGTACACTTCACATACTTACTTCTTTTAACATATCATCCAACTCGTCTCTACTTATCTTTTTCTCAGATTTATTTATTGATGCATCACTAAACTTCCAAATCCCTGTTTCATTGTCCATCTTATCACTTTCTTATCAGTTTAAGTACAACTCTCATAATCTGCTCTTGGTCATGTCTTTTACCTTCCTTATCCATCACGAATATCATTTTCCTTCCTCTACCTTGATTTTCTTACCAAAAATGGTGTAACCTTCTCCTCTGCAAAAATATTTCTGCCTCTTTATCGTATTCTTTTCTCCAGTTTTTATTACACAGACACATCACCTTTTCTTAGACTTTTTTCTCCTTTGTAGGCTAAACTTCTTCGTAATCCTGCACACTACTGACATAGTTATCTTTTTTCTTTGTCCAAAATTCCTTTCAGTTCTCATACACTTTTCATATTTCTCCTTGTACACTATCCACCATAATAACCACATATCTCATAAAAGAAGTTCATAGACCACTGGTCCTTTCATAAATCTTCCATTTCCTCCTTAAATTCTTCTGCACTACTAACTTCCCCCATTACCCTGTTTATATCCTTGCCTTCTCTAATCCACTCTTCATCCTCTCTTATCTCAAACCATATAGCCTCATGATCAGAAAAATAAGCCTCTGTCTTTCTGTCCTGTACTCAGTTTTAAGCTGTCTGACAAAAATATCATCTGTTTTTGTCTTTGAAAGCCCTTTTCTATATGCAGACATTTGCAAAAAAATATGCAAATGCAAACATAGTGTGCAGTATTTGTCTTCTTTTCCACACACAAAAAAAAACAGTTTCTGAGGCTTTAAAGGAAAATGCAATCACTTATAGCAGGGAGAACTTACTGGACATTTAGGAATTAAGCTTGTTATGGAGGTGGATGGTCTGCCTTTTGTCTGCGGAGTCTGACAGGCCTACAACAACTTCCACACTCAATGATCATGGAATTCTATCACTGTATGGCCCAAAATCCCTAAAAGAGCTATTAGGAGCTTCTACAACACACTGGGAAGGGATCAAGAGGAAAAGATGTGAGACAACCAGAAAAAGAAGATAAAGGGCCGGAATCACTGCTAGACTGAAGGCAAATCCATTCAGGCCTGCACTACCATCCTTACTTCTAGCAAATGTGTGCTCTCTGGAAAATAAAATGGACTGCTTAAGGCTGGAAATGGCATCTCAAAATAAGGTGAGAAATACGTTTACAGAGACTTGGCAACATAATATTAATGACAGTGCAGTACAACTGGAAGGGCTCACATTGTTTCATGCAGACAGAGGCCACGCACTCAGTGGGAAGTCTAGAGGAGGGGGAGTCTGCATGTATGTAACTAAGAAATCATGCAGAAACTGTGACACTTTACTGAGCCACTGTTCGGCAGACATAGAGTTCCTAGCAGTGAGATGCAGACCCTTTTATATTCCCAGAGAGCTCAATGGCATCATCATGATAGTAGTTTATATACCACCAAGTGCAAACACTAGTGAACATCATCATGATAGTAGTGTATATAGCACCAAGTGCAAACACTTTTGAAGCTCTGACTATGCTGTATAACTCAATTTGTGACCTACAGAATAAAAACCCAGATTCTGCACACATTATTGCAGGAGACTTCAATCAGGATGAGTTGAAGTCAGTATTACCCCATTACTACCAATATGTGGGATTCACTGCAAGGGGAAATAACACCTTGGACATAGTATATATCAATATTAAGTTGGCATATAGAGCTGTGCAGCATCTGCACTTGGGTGGCTCAGATCACTTAGCCATTATGTTAATGCCAGTATATAAAACAGCATTAATCAGGGAAAAGCCCACTGCGAAGCAAGTCAAAGTACGGCCAGAGGGTGGAACCACAGCCATCCAAGATTGCTTCAAGAACACAAACTGGAACATATTTAAAGAGGCTGCTACAGTCGACCAGCAGATCAACTTGAACAAATACACAGAAACAGTGGTGGCATATATATCTAAATGCACAGAATATGTGACGGTGAATGAAAACATCATCGTATGAACAAGCCAAAAACCGTGGCTAACAGGAAAAGTGTACGAGCTTGTAAAAGAATGCAGTGTTGCATTCAAGATGAATGGCAAAGATGATCTTAGGGTGGCAAGGGCAGAGGGATAAGGGTGGCAAAGAGGGCATATGGAAAGAAAGTACAAAACCATTTCACTGACATGAGGGACTCCAGGAGTATGTGGGAGGGAACATAAGCCATAACTGAATACAAACCAACATCAGCTCAATGTGAGGACAGCACAGAAGTCCTGGATAGGCTGAACATCTTCTACAGCAGATTCAAGGAGAGGAACTGCTCCAAGGCAATGTTACTCCCTACAGACCCAGGCAACAAAATGCTCATTCTAAACAAAGCTGAGGTGAAAAAGACCCTGCATCAGGTGAATCCAAGGAAGGCTGCCAGGCTGGACAACATATTGGGTAAGGAGTTAAAGGATTGTGCTGAACAACTAAGCACAGCACTGTACTGATGGATATATTTAATATCTCCCTCAGTCAAGCGAAGGTACCCAAGTGCTTTACAAACACAAACATTATACCACTACTGAAGAAAGCTACTCCCTCTAGCCTTCATGATTATAGGCCAGTGGCCTTCACGTCCATCGTCATGAAAAACTTTGAAAGGTTGGTCAAAACACACCTGACAGCAAACCTCCCAACAGCAATTGATCCACTGCTGTTTGTATACAGTACAAACTGCTCCACGGCAGATGCCATCTTTGTTGCACTGCATCTCACAATGGCACGCCTAGAAAATAAGGACAGTTATGTCAGAATGATGTTTACTGATTTCAGTTCAGCATTCAATACAGTCATCCCACAACAGTAAATAGGAAAACTTGCCCACCTAAGTGATAATAATGACATGTGTATTTGGATCCTGGACTTTCTGACTGGAGGATCCCAAAGAATATGTGTGGGCAAGAATTCCTTAAAGAGCATCACTGTCAACACAGGAGTACCTCAGGGCTGTGTGCTAAGCCCACTACTGTTTACTATCTTGACCCACAACTGTAAAGCCAGATTTAACACCAACCACATCATTAAGTTTGCAGATGACACTACAGTTGTGGGCCTAATCTGCAAAGGAGAAGAAAGAACTTACAGGGAAGAAGTTAGTTCTCTGACTGACTGTGGTGCCAGGTATAATCTTGACCTCACTGTGAGCAAAACCAAGGAGATCATAATAGCCTTCAGGAGAGTACAACCAGCCCACTCTCCTCTCATGATAAATGGTGAGGCAGCGGAAGGGATAAACAGCACAACATTCTTGAGGGGTCTACATAGCAGAGGATCTTTCTTGGTCAACCAATACCAGCCACATAGTAAAGCAGGCCATCAATGCCTGCACCTCCCGAGGAGACTGAGGAAAGCAAGCCTACCTCCCTCTATCCTCTCCACCTTCTACAGGGGAACCATAGAAAGTATCCTAACATGCAACTTCAGAGTGTGGTACCAGTGGCGGATCCAGGATTTTACGAAGGGGGGAGTGCAGTCTGGAAAGTCGACAAGTGAGGTGGGGAGGCAGGAAAGCAAAACACTGGGGAAGGGGGATGTGGAAGGATCACCTTAAGATATTGTATCAGTATGTGTGAAAACACAGCAACATACAGTCATTTGCAAAACATTGGGGGTGGCGGGTCGATTGAGCACAATGGTTAAGGTTTTCACCTCAGACACAAAGTATTGGATTTGATTCTGATCTCAGCTTATTAGCTAGCCTTATAATTACCATTCATGGCAGTTAGCCTGATATTCTTGTATGATCCAGTGAACCTGGTGTGGTTGTGTTAGTGGAGGTACATAACTCCTATCCAGCACACAGCATATTAGCAGACATTACCAGTTGTTTCAAGACATACCTAGAGGATATGTTTGGTTGCCCATATGAAGTCATAGTTCTTTTATATGGCATACCTGACATAAGCATTATGATAACATAGCAAAGAATCCCAGTGAAGGTGATATCACCCCAAGACCCACAGCAAATGTAAGTGATTTAAGTAAATAATGATTTATGTGAAACCAGCAAAGTTAATTTATGTAAATAATTTTATGTGTGCAAGTGAAGTTCAGTTAGTTAAAGAACACTGCAAGTTAAGGAAATACACGTTTTATGAAAAAAGTCCTAAAAAACAGTCAGTTAAATTATATGCAATGTATAAAACCAAATTTAAGTACTGTAGCATTTCCCAAAGGACAGTAACACAAAATCTACTTTAATGTCTGGCCAGCCTAATATGCAAAGCCATGGAAAGCCTTATTAGGAAACAGCAACCCTCCGAATACTGTTTCCATTTTAGTTTGGATTTGTCAAGGGCAGGTCTTGCTTACCAAATCTAATGTACTTTTTTGCAAGGGTCACCAATGCAATATAGGAAAGCAAAATGGTACACATTGCATACCTCGACCTAGCTAAAGTTTTTGACACAATCCCCCACTCAGGCATTGTAGAACAGCTAAATAAACTAGGAATAAACTATGGTCACCTACTGGATTGCCACATGGCTCACAGATGAGATGCAAGAAAGCAAAATTGACAAAGTTACCTCCAGAAAGAGATGAGCTACTGGTGGAGTCCCCAGGGTTCTGTGCTGGGGCCTCTCCTGTTTAACATCTACTTTTCTGAAGTAAAAGCCAATACCAAAGGGCTCTGGATGACTAAGTTTGCACATGACTACAAGTTAGGAGCAGTCACTGAACCCCAAATTACACAGCCATCCTACTGGACGGTTTGTCCCAAACAACTGGTGCCACAGTCATGGACCAAAATGAAATGCCAGTAAATGCATTATTGTATCCTTTGGAAGTCATCTACCTTAGAGAACAACTATGATGACAATAAGACCTTAAGAATAGACTTGTTTGGATTTTCGGAACTTATCTGGACAGTGACCTAAATTTTGACCAGTATGTTTACTTATGTAAGAAAGTGATTCTATATTAAACAGCTTAAAGAAATTGGTTATGTCTAGATCTAGGATGTCACTGCCCTCCTTTACGCAGCACTCCTTAGGCCAGTCATTGAGATAATGCCCCCTTTGGCCTGTATCTGTCCAGACACATGCAATTGGAATGCCCACAAAGAAGCCTTACTAAAAGGATACTAGGGCTAAACAATATGTCCTACACAGACTGACTTAAAGTCTGCCATTTGCTTTCTTCCACTGACTGCCTCCCATAGCTCTCAACCCCTCATCTCCAAAATATAGAACATAACGTGACAATATGGAGCAAGAGGCGAACATTTACTAACAACTTCATCTAGGATGCTCATAGCATAAATATGAGAAAACAGTTATTTTATTTAACAGTTTTCCTATTTAACATGATTCAGTATTGTATACCATGGCAACAGCTAACATTCAAACTCACAAACTGAAGAACATTCCTCATAATGAGATACAGTTGAGAGCTATGCTGCCTTTCCATCCCCAGACAGACCGCCACTTCTAGCCATCAGCTGTGATAACCAAACAGACTGTTTCTACACACATATATAAAATTGTTGGTTTGAACAGCTGCAACATTCAAATACTTCTTGGAAAGCCACTGATTTTAATGTGTTGTCAAATGTAAATAACCCCCCTCTCTACAGTTTGAGTTGGCATCAGACTGACTATGTGTACACTATTAACCAACACAGCCTTTAGAGTCCTAAACATGGAAAAAATGCTTCGCTTAAACAGTGAAAATGCATGTTAACACATATCCACTTATCCCAACATCTTTCTAAGTTTAAAAAAGTGATATTTAAAATCTTTCCCGATTTCTGGGCCTTTGTTCTCCCATTTTAGATTTTGCATACACAGAAATATTTCAAGTGTGGGCAATAATGCCCTTCTAGCCTGCCAATATATCAAAACAGTTGTTCTCATAATAAGTTCCAGACTGTTCTTAAAAATATCTAAACTAGTACTTGCTTTAATGTAATATGGTAATCTCTTCCATGCATCAGTTCCTCTCTTAGAGAAGCAATTAGTACATTTCTCATTCCTATAGAATCTTCTACATAGGTTGTCTGATTTTTCACTACTACTTTTTGATAACCCTAAATATTCCCAGAGGTAATCTCTAAATGCCCTATTTACCTGAATAAGATCAGCTCTTAAATATCTGAGACTCTGTTAAGATATTTTAGTCTTTCACAGTAATTTAAATTTTCACTTCCATTGATGCTCGTGGTATATTTCCGCGGGGGTCTTTACAGTTCACTCATGATTTTCTTATATGGTTTCCATATAGTTATTCCATACTCAAGTTTGGGTCTAATGTAACTAAAAAATAATGACTTAATTTCCAATTTCCTAGACTTTATAAGCATTTTTATACTATTGTTCTATAGCTATCACTAACCAGCTGGTTGATATGATTAGAAAAACAAACCTGGAATGATCCATTTACCATACCATATATACCCTAGTCCTAAAATGTATCTACAGTTTCAATCACTGCGTGCTGTATTAAAATATTAACCATTCAGTTATGTCTCCCAATCACCAATCTTATAAGCTTAGTTTTTGATGTAATTATCAGCTTTGCTGTGCCCAAAACATCACTTTAGTGAAGTTCTTCTGCAGAGATGCATGCCCCATATGTAACTGTCTTAACTATTTTCAAGTCATCTGTAATATACAGACTAGAGAACGTACAACCACACACATTTACTTAACACTTGCACAAAAAAAAGATTGTTTACTTAATACACAGATACACTCAAAATCTGCCACTTACCTCACGTTTTTTTTTTTTTTTTTTTGCAGCAGTAAAAAAATTATATATCTTGCAGCTGTCCTCTCTCTACTGCAGAGTGGTGATTCTGAGTCAACTTGATCCCAGCTGGGCCACAGGCTAACTTTTGTGGGTTGGCTGCTTGCTGTAAGGGAATGGAGCAGAAAGAAGTGTGCAGAAA
Organism: Protopterus annectens; assembly: GCF_019279795.1. Classification (NCBI taxonomy): domain Eukaryota; kingdom Metazoa; phylum Chordata; order Ceratodontiformes; family Protopteridae; genus Protopterus; species Protopterus annectens. The sequence continues at coordinate 448,996,816 of NC_056750.1, read as the reverse complement.
AATGACCATATGTGCGGCTCATCATTGTAAGTCCTGTCTGGTCTTAAAAAAAATGAAACAAGCTGTTCTGAAGTTCTTGACTGTGCATCTTAATACCCTATGGTACACCCAACCAAATTTCAGGAGACTGTCTTGTACAGTGCTGCACACACTTGATCAGAGAATCCAAAAGCATAGTCGATTTAGTACACACTGTACTAAAATGCAACAGAGAAATCCACGCAAACCACTGGACCACAAAGAATTTGAGTTGCTTGGCTCTTTACTCAGACCGTCTACTGCGAACTCCAAAAGTTAGAATTAGACAGGCAGCACCAATAACAAGAGATTGACTACAGAAATTAAGCAGCCCGCCAAATACAGCTGCAGCCAGTCACAATTACATCATCTGGATGGATTAGTCCAGTTATCTCCCAACCCCCCACCTTTCTCAAAAACGCAAAGTGATGACTGTCTTGGCTGGCTGTGAGCACGAAAAGCTTATCGTTTGGTAGAGGAAGACTTTTGGGACATTTTTAAAGATTTTTTTTACATGTTTACTACCCCTGGCTTGTCAGTGTGTACACTACGATTTATGTAGCATATGCTTTCCAATATCCTAGCCAAGCTATACCATGAGTTTAAAAAGGGGGAGGAGCGCGCCCCTGCGCCAAAGCCTAAATCCGCCACTGGGTACAAGAGTTGTTCAGCTGCAGATCAGAAAACCCTACAAAAGATAGTCAGATTGTCAGAGTTGCCAAGAAAATAGGATCCAAACTTCCAGAGATAAAGGATCTATATGCAACACACTGTTATGACAGAGCAACAAAAATAACAAGTGATCCTACACACCCTGCCTGTTATCTGGCAGAAGATACCGCAGCATACTCTGTAAAATGACCAGGTTCAAGAACAGTTTCTTCCCTCAAGTGATTAAACTTTTGAACTCTGGTATTAATTTCAGGGATGCAAGACACTGACTATTCTTGTGATAACCAAACAGTAGTGCAACAACAATAAGACAACACAGCCAACTCATCAATTTGCAAGAAAATCATGTGTAATACAACTGCTAAATACTCTCATAATTTATAGAACATGAGAAGTACAGGTGCAATTAGAAACCAATCAGCTGCTATAGTGGTGTATAGAATAATTGTAATAATATGTCTAAGAGAAAGGTTAATATTAGGTCTGATACACATATAACTTTATGCATGTATATGTCTCTTCTAAGCATATGTAATTGTATGTATGTATTTGTCTTCTCAATCCGAGCATAATGCATGTAATTTCATTTAGACTTTACTCGTGGTATCTAAATGACAGTAAAGTTTATTTTGACTTTGACATTTTTTCCTTTCCCAATTGTAATTGTCCATATTTTGTCATACCCTGCATTTGCTCTCGCATCTTGAATTCTCTTTTATACACATTTACTGAGATATAAAGTCCCCTTAGCTGTTATGTCACTTTTAACACCTACATATTTCTTTATTTTCTCAAACATATCAATCCTGTATTTAATGTAAGTATAAGTACATACTGTTAGTATGCTATACACTTTTTCCTCACATCTGAGACCACAAAGCACATATCTCTTAAGGAGAACTATTATAATAAACCAACACTGATCAACTTGTAACCAAAAAGGAGTAAATCCACAAAAAACAGTTTTGTTCCGGCACTATTAAGGCTGTCCCTTGTATTTCACTTCCTCTTTACTGCACCTCCATCATAAATGCCAGCATAAACCACGAACAAGCGGAGTATATTAAAATACTTGGTTCTTTAATATAAAAATAACAAAACAAACATTAAAGAAACTTAGATTTAGCGCTTTCATCTCCTAAATGGAGACTTCTTCAGAATCTACTTGTAGTTAGCACCAACAGTCTTTTATATACTTAGTTCCCAATAGTAGTTAAATCAATTGAATAATTGATTAATACAGTGTTAGATTTAAAAGGGCAATACATTTTCATGTTGAACCACCTCAAGTGCAATGTAGAGTTGTTCTAAACATACTATTTTATTAAAAATGGTAAATAAATAAATATATTTATGCAGATGAACACATACTTGTGTACAATAAATTATTGGTGTTATAAATATTATAAATATTGTAAATATAAATTACTAATAAATAGGATATAAATATGTATTTAAATATATAAAATATATAAATGTTTATAAATAATTGATTAAATAAATATATACTAGTAATAACAATTGATAAGATGTTTATGAATTATTTATAACCACTATATTTACAAAATATACATATAAATGTGAATATTAGATAAAAAATATATGTATATGTATATATAGGTTTATCAGCTATTGGTCCAAATAAATAAATTAATAAATTCTATCTTGGATATCATACCATATGGTTAGGAAGACTATGTAGTGAGAAATATTCAACATTATGATATCCAAGATAGAATTTATTAATTTATTTATTTGGACCAATAGCTGATAAACCTATATATACATATACATATATTTTTTATCTAATATTCACATTTATATGTATATTTTGTAAATATAGTGGTTATAAATAATTCATAAACATTTATCAATTGTTATTACTAGTATATATTTATTTAATCAATTATTTATAAACATTTATATATTCTATATATTTAAATACATATTTATATCCTATTTATTAGTAATTTATATTTACAATATTTATAATATTTATAACACCAATAATTTATTGTACACAAGTATGTGTTCATCTGCATAAATATATTTATTTATTTACCATTTTTAATAAAATAGTATGTTTAGTACAACTCTACATTGCACTTGAGGTGGTTCAACATGAAAATGTATTGCCCTTTTAAATCTAACACTGTATTAATCAATTATTCAATTGATTTAACTACTATTGGGAACTAAGTATATAAAAGACTGTTGATGCTAACTACAAGTAGATTCTGAAGAAGTCTCCGTTTAGGAGATGAAAGCGCTAAATCTAAGTTTCTTTAATGTTTGTTTTGTTATTTTTATATTAAAGAACCAAGTATTTTAATATACTCCGCTTGTTCGTGGTTTATGCTGGCATTTATGACGGAGGTGCAGTAAAGAGGAAGTGAAATACAAGGGACAGCCTTAATAGTGCCGGAACGAAACTGTTTTTTGTGAACTATTATAATAGCTAACAATTTCAGATATTGATTTTTAAACAATATCCCAATATCTGAATACAGTTCCTTTCCAAAACTTTACACAAATTTCTTTCCCTTCAACTTTTCTGTCTTTTTTCTACCTTATACAAAAATTAGGTTTATTATGACAATATGTTTGCTTTTGTCACAGTTTTAGCACCTTTAATTACTTTACTTCACTATTTATGATGCTAACAATTTTTGCAATAACTAACTATAACAAAATCTTTATTTTGCCTATTGCTGCTTCCAGTAGTATTATTTAGTTCATCTTGTTCCTCATCACTTTCATCCTGCTTAAAAAGTTGAACATATTTTGTATTTGCACATTACAGTGGTTCTCCATACCTTCCTCATTGCATACTATAGTTTCATTTTCATACTCTATTTCATTTTGACCATTTTATTACTTTGTATTCAGCTCATGTGCAAATTTTTTATCACACTCAACATTCTTGTACAGTATCTCTCACCAAACAGTTGTTTCATTATTTTAAAGAGTCAATCAATAATTTACAGTCAAACCAAAACTGCACCCATCACATTTTCTGCAAGTTATTTTGTAGTCTTTAACTGAATGTCCAGTTTCTCCACACAGTGTACATATTTTTTTTTGGGGGGGGGGCAAACCTGTATCAAATGATAATTAGCATCACAGGAAAAATAAATATTTTTAGGTTTCCCCAGTATTGTACCATATCTTTCTTTCCAATGAACAAAATAAAACTGGATTACTGAATTAATATTGCATTCTCTCATTACCTACATCCAAATCATGCCTCATTCTATAAATGTCTCTCATTATTAACTAATTAATTTTTTTTAAAATTTAAAATGCAGTCTGGCATTTCAGAGCACAATATTCCCTTAGCTATTGTTCAGACATATGTGTAGTCTTAGATTAAACCACATTTTTTCATGGGCAAAGCAGTATTTCCAGTTGCTATTTACTCCCTCCATGGCTTACAGAAGGTTTTTTTTTTTTTGGCAAAGCCTGAAACCTTTCTGTCGGTCAAGAGGTCTCAAATGTTTCACAAAAGGTCTTTAACTCTAATTAAACTCTTACATCACTGACGGAAAAAATAAGAGGTGTTATTAGTGACTGTCTTAGAATATACCTGTTAAGAGCATCTTTATTTCTGCTCTGAATCCTCAGTACAGGTCATCTCCTTTCTCTGTTACACTCATCTGCATTATACTATCTCTTCTGTCAGCAGCAACAGTGGTAGCAGCAGCAATTGTATTTGTTTTTTGCTTCCCAGTTTCTCCTGAGTTTTATTTTCTCTCTGTATCATGCTACCTTCACTGCTATTTGTAGAAGCTTCATAGTATCTCTTCTGGTGTATCTGAAAATACCTCCAATTTTCCACCAGGACGCTACATCTTTTTCCTGTCTAGTATTAGTCATTGTAATAGGAAAACATTTCTCCATTGCCTCTGACCAAGATTAATTCATCACTTGGCTTTTTTCATCCATCATTTTCTGTAAAACAACATTCACCAGACCTCCTTCCTGAAGAATAATGATTTCAAAGTCATACTATGTAGTCTTGTGAGCAACTGTGTGTAGTCAACTGTTTTGACTGTTGTTAAATGAATAGCTACTGCAGCATTTAGAAATCCTTATTCTATGTCTGTGTATTTTTTTTCATGTCTGTGTAGGTTTTGTACGTAATCTTGTCAATGTCTCTTTGGGTCCTAAAGCATTTTCTGAACCCATTTTGAGCATAAGCCTTGGTCATATTTTGAAGTGTGCTTAGCACTTTTTGACTGATTCTTTCCATAAATTTTGCTGTGGGTTGAGATACTGACATAGGCTGGTAATATCTCTGGGTCTGTGTTTCAGTATGGGGTAATAATATTCCATATGTAAGGGGCAGATTAATAATAGATGTCAATGACTTGGCAATTAAATGGGCAACAATTCTTAGGCAATAAGTATAGATTTTACAGGGAGAATAGTTCTTCTAAGAATTTTCTGACAGTAGTAAAAGATACCACCTCTAACTCAATTTTACAAGCTGACTGAATTTGTTAAAGGTCATAGTTTGTCAGACTGGTAGTGGTAGAAATTTCTGCTTTGTAGAGAAGGCAACACTAAAATCTGCTGTTTGTTGTTGGTTTTTAAGCAGAAATATTTAGATGATCCTAAGTCTTTATTGAGTATAGCTGATTTCTTTGCTGTAGGCTCGTATCCTCGTGAAGGTTTCAGTGTGTCAGGGTTAGCTGCATGAAATTAAGTTGAGTCCAGTGTCAGCCATCTGTCAGAGTGGCAGAAAACCAAACTTCAAGGTATTTAATTGGGCCAGCCCTGTTCAGGAAAGGAAACTTCTGTTTTATCCTCCTTGAGGGAACATAATTTATAAATACCACCCTTTTTTGTGTTGATTTATCTTGTGTCCTGAGAACTGCCCAAAACTTTCACTGCAGCTTGAATATTTTTCTTAGATCGTTTTAGGGGTCAGCCAAATGTGCAAGGATGCAATCCATATACATGGAAATAACAACATTCTGCTCTTCCATCTCGTATCCAGCTATCCCTGTCCTCATAAACTCCACTAATAACTCCAAATATAATATAAACAAGGTACACTATCATCTTTTAGACTCAGACCTAACAGCTACCAGATAGGTAATGCTGTTTATTTTGCTCTGCATTGCAGGGGCATAGGGGGAGGCATTTCAGAGGATGGCTATACTTTTGGGGTTTTGTGTTAGTTTCTGTAGCAGTGTGTTGTGTTTACTGAACAGAAGGAGAATTTAAGATGATATTATTATGCTTAGTCAGCTTTACTAGCAGTGGTAGTGTCCAACAGGGCAGAATTATTTATTTACTGTTTATTATTTATTTGCTGACTAAGCAACTGGACTGATCTGAGGACCATTTTCAGACATGATGTTGACTTAAAGTCATAGTCGAAAGTACAGTCTATGCAGTACATTTAACAGAGAACTATTAACTGAAAAGAACTAAAAGCTACTAATACAACAGAAACAAAAGATAATGTTGAGATGCAAGACTCACTTTAAGTACATAAAATAGCCAAGAGGAACTTTGAACCATTCTATGGTGAGGATTAGGTACATTAATGAACATTAAGGGCATTTGATGAATATGCATATGCTCAGTGTACATTAGAACATTCACTGAACAATAGTCAATGAGCAACGTCTGCAGGGAACTTTGAGAGAATTGTACAGTATTAATCAGGATTGTACTACAGCAGGGCTAGCTACCTGGTGGTATGAGCCTTGGCTCTAGATGATTATCACTGTTGAAGTGAGACCCTGACCCCATATGCAAAAATGGGAAAAAAAAAGGTTGTGGATGGATGGATACAGCATTGCAGGTAGTAAGACTAAGATACAATTATCCATCTGGTAATTATATTTATATGAACTGCGTAGAGAGTCTGACAGTTGTGCTTGTAATCCCAGTAGTTTATCAGATTTCTAATATCAGAGGGAAAGTAGTTGCAGGTAGCTAGGAATAAAGACCATTTTCAATGCAGCCATCATTCACAGACTCTTGTTTTTTTTTTTGTTTTTTTTTTCCTGAGATTGAAGGATTTCTGATCTTGTGACATTAGGGGGTAGCAATGACTGGAAGCTTTTAACCTTTGCACTGGGGTGGGGAAGTATTCCAGATGGAAGAGCTTGAAGGTGCAGGTAGCAAATAGTAACGTGGATCTAGCTTTTAAAGTGAACTACTTAACCTTCCTTAATGAAGTGCAGTATTGTTCAAAGGGATCTCACAAGGTAATACGCCTGTAGAGCTGACTGTCATTTGTAACAGAGTGATATTTAACAAGGAACAGAGTACAATGACAAGGAGTGCATACTTAAACTGGTAGAAAATATCGAAGGATAAGGTAGGATTCAGCCAGACTCCCTACCCCAGGAACTGAAACCACTATGGGTTAACACAGAGTTAAGGGAGTACAGCTGTGGAACAAATTAGTTTTGTCAATCTCTTTGTGGAATCACAAAAACCCCCATTGTTTTGATTTTTGTACCTAGTAAATGTGAGCTTACTAGACAAGAGCAAACTACAGAGCTTGATGAATTCCATTTGCAGTCCCGTTTGATTTCTCCCTTGGGAAGGACCAGATATCAGCAAGACAAGGTTAGAAGCATATAGCATTAAATGTAACTCCATGGGCTCATTGTAAAGCTCACAGATAAATAAGAACAATAAACTAGTCCTAAACTGAGTCCTGTGAAGTGCAGCTTTAAAGCTTCCAGTTGCGAGGTGCCTTTTATTATTTGAAACTTTCTGTTAGTTAAGTAGTTTTGGAAACAGCTGATAGGGTTATTCCACAAAAGCAGTACGTCCTGCACTTGGATTTGACAAGGTAATGATCTGTTAATAAAAGCATCACCTATTAGCCGCCTGATTTGATTCTGAAAAACATGCATTCCATAACATAACAGACTATGGAGCAGCAAATCATACCTCTTGGCAAGTACTGGTGCATAAATTAGATTTTTGAAAATTTGAAGTCTTTGATAATTAAGCAATAAAATTCAATAATTCTACAGTCTGAGGGAAATTCTGAATGGTAGGATGATAAATGCATGTCTAAAGTAAGGACAGATACTGCCATCAAGAAAAAAACAAAGAAGAAGAAGACTCTTTTTGCTTTCATGCACGGACAGCTTCTCATGGAACTCAGTTTAAATACTTCCTTCCTTGCGTTTCCCTGTAGTAGAAAGCTGTTAGTTTGCAAGGGAGAGTGCTTTGGTTTGAGTCTTAAGGAATATTCCTTACTAGGGGAAGAAGCTCCTGGTGTATGAGGCATTTTATATCACTGACCACTCAGTTGTTGATGGACTCACTGTATATACAGACTATCACTGACAGACTCACAAGTGACTTTTGTAATTGCCATCTAGAATAGTTTTGCATGCATTAACAGTGTTGTCCATTTTTCCCCTGATACAGTTAGTTCTGTGTCCTTTACTGGGAATGCAACATTTTTTTCTTGAGGGCTAAAAAATGTGTTATAGTTACTAGACTCCAGAGTTTCTAAGAATCATTTCCAAGCTTTAATAAGCCTGTGTTTGAACTAGTTTGTGCTTGTTTGTTCGAAGCTGCAGTGAGTTAGGTCTTCTGCCCTAGCTCTGCTGTTTTCCAAATACCTGCTGAGAGACTACAAAAGATAAGTGCTTATTTTCAACTATTTTCTGCACTTTCTGATTAACTAAAATAAGAAGTTATGTACTCACCATAAAGTTCCATCTGAGTAGGTAAACTTCATTTGTCAGCAACCTATGGAAATCGGATCCGACCTCGGATCCAAGCTGGCAGTTTTCAACAGCTTTAGATCCGAGCTCCTAGCTCCTCCCCCACCCATAATCCCTTGCCAACCCTGACTGACCTCAGATCAAGTTTGCCCAAAAGCAGATACTGCTTGAAGACTAATACTCTCAAGATAAAGTGGGTAACACCCATGGACCTGAGTATGAAAACATTTGTAAGTGAGGGGGCAGGAGGGAGGGACAGTTGCTGACAAATGAAGTTTACCTACTCAGATGGAACGTTATGGTGAGTACAAAACTTCTTAATCTGAAGTAGTTAACTTCATTTGTGCAGCAACCCATGGGACAGAGTCCCCAGCTACCTGAACCTTGGGCGGCCTTCATGGAAGGATGTTTCGGAGCACTGCAGAGCCAAAGGATGCTCTCCCTCTGGACATAATGTCCAATTTATAGTGATCAATAAAGGTATGAGATGAGGCCCAAGTGGCTACCAAACAAATATCATCCAAAGAGACTCTAGCTCTAAAAGCCGCAGAGGTAGACATAGACCGAGTAGAGTGGGCATGGACTCCCTGAGGTGCGGGCCTGCCAGAACTTTCATATGCTAAAAGGATACACTGTGAATTCCATCTAGACAGCGTGACTTTAGACACAGATTTACCCAAGTTAAATTTGGCAAAGGAGACGAACAACTGGTCAGATTGCCTATGACCAGATGTCCTGTGGATGTAGAAGCGAAGTTGTCTATGCACGTCCAGTGAGTGTAATTTGTATTCCCCTTTGTTTTGGTAATTAGGGAAGAAGACTGGTAGGTTGATGGACTGGTTAATATTCAATTCAGAGGCAATCTTGGGAAGAAAAGAGGGATTGGTCCTGAGGTAAACTCTATCCTTGTGAAAAGTCAAATATAGGGGTTTTTACACAGAGGGCTTGTAGTTCAGAGATCCTTCGAGCCGAGGTGATAGTGACAAGAAAGGCCATTTTCCATGACAAGAATTTAAGATCTACTGAAGCTGCAGGCTCAAACAGGGGAGCTGTCAAGGCCTGAAGCACCAGCGTTAAATCCCAAGGAGGGACTACATCCTTCACTGGAGGTCTGAGCAGAAAGGTGCCCTTCAAAAAAGTCTTACACAATTTCCTGGTGATCAAAGGGCCCAGTTCATTTCCCATGTGATAATGAGAGATAGCTGCTAGTTGAACCATGACTGTGGAGGAGCTAGCCCCCTGATGAAACAGCCCTGACAGGAAGTCTAATACCGCGGGCAAAGGAGCTGTGAAAGGATCCAAATTTCGACGTTCCACCCAAATGGAGAAACGTTTCCATTTGCTACTATAGATCTTTCTAGTAGAAGGCTTGTGCACTGCTACTAGAATAGTTTTAACTGGGGAAGAGATACCGGGAGTCCTAGCTACAAGTAGAACTGGAGCAGCCAAGCTGTGAGCTTGAGATTGTCCAGATTCGGGATTGGGAGATCTAGGGGGTGGGATATTAGATCCGGACGGGGATCCAGAATCCAAGGAGGATTCACCAGATGAGACCAAAGGTAAGGGAACCAGGTTTGATGAGGCCAGAATGGGGCAATGAGGATGATCCTGCTCCCCAACTGGCTGGCTTTCTGTAGAAACTTCAGCATCAGAGAAAGAGGAGGGTAAGCATAAAGTAGACTGGGAGGCCAAGCATGCACCAGAGCATCTCTCGGAGGTTCCCTGGAGGGGGAAATGAGAGCAAAGTAGTTGTAACATTTTGTGTTCGAGGGAGAAGCAAAGAGATCGCAACAGGGTTGACCCCCATTTGGCGAAAATCCGATTCGCTATCTCGGGATTCAGAGGCCACTCGTGTGGTAACAGGATGGTGCGACTTAGTCTGTCCGCTAGGATGTTGGACCGTCCCGGAATGTGCGTTGCTATAAGAAAGCGGTTGGTGGAGATCACCCATTCCCACACTATCATGGTAAGACCTGGTTCCCCCCTGTTTGTTGATGTACCAGACAACAGACATATTGTCTGACTGAATCACAATAGTTCCTACAGGAAGAAGGTCCTGAAGTGCTTGCAATGCTAACAGCACTGCCCTCATCTCTAGGACATTGATATGCAGAGAGGTCTCCGTGGGGTCCCACGTGCCTTGGACTGTCCTGCCCGAACAATGCCCCCCCACCCGAGGCGGGAGGCATCCGTGGTCACTGTGGCTAGGGGAGGGGGCATAGAAAAGGGCCGTCCTTCCTGGAGGTTCGGAGATTGGAGCCACCATAAGAGGGCCCTCTTGCAAGCCCTGCTGAGGGGAATGGGATGGCTCAGAGGAAATCGAAGGAAGGACTACTGGACCTGGAGGGTCCATTGTAAGACCCTCATGTGCAAACGCACCATTGGCAAAAGGTTGATTGCTGCCGCCATTGAGCCTAGAGCCCTCAGGACCAATTCTGCTGGAGGAACTGGAGAATGTAGAATGGCCCGCACATGTAGCCTCAGGGTTCGTAGCCGGTCTGTGGTCAAGAAAGCTAGGAGCTTGTTTGTGTCTAATCTTGCCCCTATGAAGTCTATAGTCTGAGTCGGGGTAAGAGACGACTTCTCTATGTTGATAGCGATCCCCAGCCGGGGAGCTAGACAAAGAAAGTAGTTTCTGGCTGCGCAGAGTAGATGCCTTGTCGGGGCGGTCAGGAGCCAGTCGTCCAGGTATGGGTAGACCTGAATTCCCTGAAGCCTCAGGTGGGCCGCTATCACTGCTAACACTTTGGTGAACACCCTGGGGGCTGTGGTGAGACCAAAGGGAAGGACCCTGAATTGGAAATGACTGGCTCCTAGCCGGAAGCGGAGGAACCTTCTGGATCACCTGTCCATCAGAATGTGGTAGTACGCATCCTTGAGGTCTATAGAGCACATCCATTCGTTCTCCTGCAAAAGGGGGAGAATGGATTGAAGGGTGACCATGCGGAACTTCTCTTTGGTTATTGACAGGTTGAGGGGGGAGAGGTTGAGGATAGGTCTTAAGTCCCCCATCTTTTTTGGCACCAAGAAGAACCTGGAGTAAAACCCCGACCCACACTGGTCTGGGGGGACGTGTTGGATGGCTCTTTTTTCCAGCAACTGTTGGATTTCTGTTGCTGCGGCATCCCTTTGATCGGGTGGGACATTGGGAGGTATCTGGGGCTGTGTGGATAAAGACAAAAGGGAATCTGATATCCTCTGGATATAATGCGAAGCACCCAGTGGTCTGTTATGATTGACTCCCAAGCTGCTAGGTGCTTCAAGAAACACCCCCCGACTGCCTCCAGAGTGGAGCAGTTGGGCAACCCCTCAGGGGTGTTGCGTGGGTTGGTCCGAGAAGGGTTCTCTGGATCCAAAGTTCCACGGGCCCCCTCTGCCTCTAGGGCAGCATCCACCCTGCCCTCCTCTGCCGTGGAAGGGCTTGGAGTCCGGAGTGGGACGGGACTGTTGCGACTTCTGGAACCACATCTTCTTCTGTCCCTTTTGGTTCTTGGAGAAGGACCTCTGGGGAGCAGAGAAGCAGACTCCGACGGCAGACAACGTCTTCCCATCCTTCTCGCTCTGGACCAAGGTATCGTGAACAGTTTTGCCAAAAAGGGCAGAACCATCGAAAGGGGCATTAGCGAAAGATGCCTTGAAGGGTTCCGCGAAATCACAGTGCCAGAGCCAGGCCTGACACCTCATGACAAGGCCTGCTCCACTGGCTCTAGTGGCTCCCTCCATGGCATGGGACAGTAGCCACATAGAGGTGTTTGATATGGATCGGAGAGTGGCCATCCGGGTGGAGTGCAATCGCTTGTCCTCTCCCGACATGGACTCGGGGGGGGGTGATGCAGCATACTCTTTGATAAGGTCCCGCTGCAGTCGAAGCACATGTGCCATGTAGTTCAGCGACCTCACAGAGAAGGTAGACGAACTAAAGAAACGCTTCCCTAAACGGTCCATCGACCGAGACTCCTTGCTCTGGGGATGAACCGAGGGACTCTCCTGAGCTAGTTCCCTCTTGGTGGCCGCCGCCACCAACATGGCATCTACAGGGGGACCCTTACTCCAGTGGGACTTGTCAGAGGGTGGGCTAAGAATTTTGTCCGGGTGCTTGGGGACTGGCTCCACAGTGTCCGGCTCCTTCCACGCCCTGGTAGTAATCAAATCTACCTGGGGGTCGGCCGGAGGGGACACCCAAGAGGTAGACGGGCCTGCTTCAAATGCCTCCAGGAACACGGATTCGGCTGAGGTAGGCTTTGGGGCAGACCACCCCCCCCTTATCCTGAGCATCTCCATGATGTCACCAAATGAGACATCTTCGGGGGGTGATCTTGGGGAGCCTTCCCCCTCCTCCAAATCGTGTCCTCAGTCAAGGACTCAGGGGAGTCCAGGTGCCTCCTTTTGCACTTTCGCTTGTGAGGAACCTCCTCAGGGGGGCTGTCCGAGGAGGTCTCACCAACCATGTCTTGTTCCAAAGGAATGACCTGGGACATCAGAGCAGGCTGTCCCTGGGGCCGGGTGATGGAAGTCGGGCCCAAAGGAGAAGGAGTGCAGGGTGGAGCCGTGGCAAGGGCCAGGGGCCTGGAATCTCTCGACAGGGCCCTCTGCACCACGTGGAATGCTGAGGGAGAGCTGCTCTCTCTGGGATCCGAAAGCAGCCCCTCACTCAGATCCGATGGACGGATTGGGGCTGGCACCGAGGCGATCAGATCCGACGGACCAGTATGCACCGACCTGGATGGAGCCGAAGGCATACCGATACCCCCGGATCCAAAGCTCAGCCCTCGGCTCTGAGAGCTCGGATCCAAAGAAAATGGACCCGACAGACTCCAGGAAAGTGTCGGCGCCGAAGTACCCGAGACTATTGGCACCGACACACCACCGGCTCCAAGGCTGCCCAGATCGGAAGACTCCGAGCCCGGGAAGCGGAATGGAGAAGGAGCTATTGGGGCAAAAAAATGGGTCAAGCTCCCCCCCCCAGAGGGGGGGAGGCAGGAGCACTCCCATCTGCAGTTGGGCCTGAAGGAATCTTCTCATCATACGGTCCAAATTTGCATCCATGAGACTTCGGGTTGAACTCGATGAGGCCACCGAGGCGGGACAGGAGTGTCGCCTCGATTACCTCGAAAGAGATCGTGTCTCCTCCTCAGGACCCGATGAAAAGCACAGGGACCGGATCCGAGACAGAGAAGACCCAGAAGTCCTGGAGGGAGAAGACCGCTTAGCTGGGGGGGGGGCCGAAGCGGAGGCCTCGGCCCGCTGCTTGTGGTGTTTCTCCCTCCTTTTCTCTTTCCTGGCCTCCCTCTCCTCCAGGCCTAAGGCGGGAGGTTGAGTCCCGGTCGGGGGGAGGGAAGCAGGAGTGGCAGCCGCCGCAGCCGCAGTGGGAGCCACAGGAGGACCAGAGGTAGAAGCCGAATCCGGGGGCAGAAGACCTGCCAGAATCAGCTTAGACCTCCGGTCCTTGAGTGCCCTGGAGTTGAACGCCGCACAGGTGGAACAACCAGAAGACAGGTGTTCAACCCCAAGGTACAACACACACCGAGTGTGGCCATCCGCTGGGGACAGCTTATGGCCACACTCGGTGCACTTAGAAAAGATCGGCTTTGGGGCCTCAGCCATTTTAACTAAAAGAGAAACCACACAAGTTAGGCCCCAAACACACACACACAACCCTAATGGAACCACAAAGGAAGGGGGAGGTAAATGACAAAAAATATAGAGTTAAACTAGAGAGGGTTTTATACAAAAAGGGACCTGGAAACACTCACAACCAAAAACAGAAGACAAGAGAAGAAAAAGGTAATTTTTTTCTCACAAAAAAGTATCTAACGCCTGGAACTCTAGATCAAGCTGCTGTTGGATAACTGTGGCAAACTAGATCTGAGGTCAGTCAGGGTTGGCAGGGATTATGGGTAGGGGGAGGAGCTTGGAGCTCGGATCTAAAGCTGTTGAAAACTGCCGGATCGGATCCGAGGTTGGATCCGATTCCCATAGGTTGCTGCACAAATGAAGTTAACTACTTCAGATCAATATTTGCTGCACATCTGTTTGTTTAAACTGTGCAATGCTATTTTACTGCATTTTTTAGATTGTGTGCTAATTGAATTCCTTACAACTGTTATTACTGTTCATCTGCTTGTTTGTTCATTTTACTTGTTTGCTACACTTGAAAAACACTAGCATAGACTAGGTTCAGGTTTTGCTGAATCTAGTACTGTCTGTGACCTTTGGAGCTTGTAACACAGTTAATCTTTTGTCTGGAGAGGCCCCCTTGTGCCCTCGTGGGAGGAAGGTATAGTTTGGACTGATCTAGCTAGAGTTACTGTTGCAGGGCTCTGTTTAATGCATTTTGAATGGATAATTTGAATTTTGGCTGATTTCTGTTTTTTATGTTTTAAAAAGCCTGTGTTTGAACTGGTTTATGCTTGTTTGTGCCTGTTTGTGCATTGCACAGCATCGTGCACTACTGTGCAGAGAGATTGCCGGTTACAGATGCCTGCTCTCTGGCCTCACAATTATTACCTAACCCAGAGCTCTTTGCTCCTAAACCTACTAATGTCTGCCCCTGCTGTATTCCCGCTTCAACTGTTATAGACAGACGAAGATTATTCCTGGGAACATGAACTGTCAGTTTCCCTCCTTTTCTCCTACCATCCTGGTTGACATGGGTCTGCTGAGGCAGTGTAGCAACTGTCTCATGTACACTGACAGCCCCCTACTTCTAAATCATTCCTGTACCATTTCTGAGATGCACCTACATTATGAATCTAGAATCACACCTCTCTCATGCAATAGATAGCAATACAGAGCACGTTGTCATCCCACCTACCACAACTCCTACTCATGACAAACAACATATACATAGACCAACATAGGCAGAGATACTCACAAAAAACTACCTTAAATACCAGAGACCTCCAAAACACATACATACTAAACCAACCATAACACCCAAAACACAAAATACCTATAATGACACAAGCACAATTGTCTCACCATCAAAGTCCATAAGGCAATGCAGGGACTTATGTCTCTCAACAACAAGTACCGTTATGATTCGATCATAGTACATGTTGGTGTGAACGACATGAGATGCACCTCCCTTGACTACATGAAGAGAGACATGACTGAGCTCCCTGATTATGTGTCACATGAAGGTATGTCCCTAGCCTTGAGCAGCATATTACCCTCACCTAGGATGATACCACAATATAAACAGAAAATCATTGACTTCAATAATTGGCTTAGTTTCTGGTGTCATTCTAAGGGGATCCAGTTTCTGTCAGCCTGGGATAACATGATCGATAAACCTCAATGCTTTGCCAGAGATGGTCTTCATCTGCCACCCCTGGGATTTCAGCTACTGGCCACCCCCATAGTGCCTTTTTTAAGCAGTCACAATGACAAAATTCTCAATGCAAAGAATTCATCAAAAAACAACCCCAAGGTTATGCTGCTAAACACAAGGAGTCTTAGCATGAAACTGCACTCACTAGAAGCAGTCCTCACCTTGAAGATGGTGACATCTGTGCAGTCATGGAGACCTGGTTCAAGGCAGTGGAGAGCATCCATGCCGTACTAGGTTAACCTCCTACCACACTTTCAGACCATGAGCAGAAGGCGTGAAAACTAAAGGAGGTGGTGTATCAATATTCATTAAAGGTAAATATATATCCAGACTGGTTAAACAGTATAATTTCCTGGAAACACTTCAAGTGCAACTAACTACTGGTATGACACCTATTCAAGTCATTGCCAGCTACAGGTTCCCCTGCGTGAAACAATACACCCACTCTGCCTACTTGAATCTGTTGGAATCCATCAAGACACATCCGAACACCATGGTTCTGGGTGATTTTAATTACCCATCCACTGACTGGGTAAATTACTCATGCTCAAACTTACTCATGCCCAAAGGTTCCTTGAGTTCATTAACTCTAATGCCCTAGTCTAGCTGGTGAACACCCCAACTAGGGGTGACAACATCTTGGATATGGTGCTTACCGATATGGGGACCCCTGTAGCACTCCCACTGTGAGTTCTTCCCTTGTCAGATCTAACCACAAGTCAGTCTCATTCAAAGTAATTATCACACCAGACCCCCCCCCCCCAGCAGCAACTAAACTAAAAGATCTTCTCCAAAGCAGATTATATCATTTTAAGGGATGGTATAAATAGCTTCACTGCACCTCCCCCCCCTCAGAAAGAACTAGCAACTATGCTGAGTCCTACACCAATGCTTTTTACAAACATCTGTATAACTGAAGTAATGTGGCTGTACCTGATAGGACCAAAAAACTCTTCAAGGAACAGAAAACCTGCCTGGTGGACAACTGCCATTAACAGGCTTTACAATAAAAGGAATAAATTGCTGTTGAAAAGTAAGAGGAAGTGAGCCCTAAACTGGAAACACTCCCTCCTCAGCTTAAACAAGCAACTAAGACTTCTTGTGAAGTCCTCCAAAGCAAACTACAAATCCAAATTAGCATCCTCAACTAAGGACAACCATAAGGCTTTCTTTAGTTACATCCAAAGACTAAAAGGTAAGACCAAGATTTGCACCAAACTGGTAGTTCATGATACCACATACACTGAGCCTGTGGACATAGCAAAGCTGTTAGCCAACAGGTTCTGTGAAAACTTTACTCCCCTGTTCCCACCACACATATCCCATGACATTCCTTCTACCTGCCCCACACCTTGCATCTCTAGAGAGCAGGTCATAAAGGCTCTCTCTAAGGCCAAAAACACAGCATCTATAGGACCTGATAACATCCCAGGCTGTGTCCTGCATAGGATCCAACAAAAATTACCAACACCACTGGGTACTCTATTCAGTCATAATCTAACCATCAGCATCATCCCAGCTGAATGGAAAATGGCCATCATTATCCCCTTGCACAAGGGTGGTGCTTCCACCGATCCCAGGAAGTATAGACCTATTAGTTGACTAACTAGCCTTATCTGCAAGGCCATGGAGTGAATCCTCATGGACCTTATCAACAAAGATATAGGTAATCTCCAAACACTTGACCCTACTCAATTTGGATTTGTCAAAGGGAGATCATGCCTGTTAAACCTGGTGGACTTCTTTGAGACAGTCACCAGAGCCCTGGATGAGGGGAAAACTGTCCATACAGCCTACCTGGACTTGGCCAAGACTTTTGACACTATAACCCACTCAGGCATTATTGACAAATTCAGCCAGCTAGGTATTAACCCTTATATCAGTAGGTGGGTCACTAACTGGTTCACTAATAGACCCTATACAGTCAAAATAGGGGAATCCACCTCCAGCAGCAGACCCATAAGTAGTGGTGTTCCACAGAAATCAGTCATGGGACTTCTATTGGTTGGAACCTATTTCTCCAAAGTACAAGCAAAAACTAAAGGTCTGTGTCTGACAAAGTTTGCTGATGACTGCAAATTGGGAGCGGTCATAGAATCCCCAAACGATGTCAACATCTTCCAAGAGGGTCTTATGCAAACAAATGGTTGGTGCCAAAATCACGGCCTTAAACTCAATGCAAAACAATGTATTATCATCCATTTCAGTAAGAGTGATGGTCCTGATAACTACCACATCAAAAGAAACACCTTAAGTACACATTCAGTGGTGAGAGACCTGAACACACAGGTTGACAGCAACCTTACCTTTGATCACCATGTCTCTACAGTAGTAAGAACGGGATTCTATATTGCTCATATCATAAGTAAGGGCATTCCTCCAGAAAAAAAAAGACGTTATAACCTCCTTGTACTCTTCCCTCATTAGATCAATAATTGAGTACAATGCCCCTTTTGGTATGTACCTTTCCAGGCACCTGCAGCAACTGGAGAGACCACAAAAGTTCCTCACAAGGAGAATTCAAGATATTCAGCATCTGTCCCATGTGGATCAACTGAAATCACTATCACTTTACTCTCTTTCATACATAGTACACAGAGGTGATCTCTGCCTTGAGTATAAGGCAATCTCAGCCTCTGCTTTATTGGAAATACTGCATATCCATAAGTCCAATGGCTTATTCACTCTAAAGAGCTTAACCTGGCATGTGACATTAATAAAACCTGCTGGAGGAAAAGATTTGTATCCCAGAGGTTACTGCACCTGTGGAACAGACTCCTACCTCATGTCAAGCAGAGCACCTCTATGGCCCTCTTCAAGTGCAATCTGGACGATTGGATGGATAACCATAAATTCACGCTGGGGTTCCATCTGTGTCTTTCTTAGACAGGGGCAATAGGTGCTGATCGTGGAACCAAGGACAGAACTTGGCTAGGCTTATAAGGGCCCTAGCACCATTAGGTCGTAACTTCCTATGATCCTATGAAGCCTGTTCTCTTTCTTTAATTAGGGATTTTATCACAGGAGACATCCAGGGGCACATTTTTCCTTTCAACCTTCTTAATCAATTAGGATAATGCTTATTGTGAATCTGTGAAGAGTTAAGGAAAAGGTGAAGGGGTCCTAAGATGGTTGTTTTACCTGTAGATATCACCCGAGTTTAGACAGTTGGATTCAAACTGCAAAGCTGTTTGCATTGTATCCAGGGCAGACATACACTTAAATATAAGGATGGCCTAGATTTAGAGGTATTAAATGACCATGCGGTGGAGATGAGAAAGTGATCACTCAAGGAGTTTGAGTAAATCTGCAAGGCACCTGTAGGGGATGTTAGTCAAGACTGAGTCAAGAGTCAAAATATTTGCTAAGCAACTCAGCTGTAAATTCATAGTTATAATCTTTGAAAGGCTCTTGATAGCTATGTGATTATTATTTTTGGCTGGTTATTATCCCACTCCAGAAGTCCTTCAGTTTGCTATTGTAGAAAGTACTATTTTTACCTTTGCTTCTCACAACTACGAACTTCGACTATGATAATATTACCAATCTGAGCTTTATAGTGTTTGATAATTTTTCTAGGCTGGACCCCTTTACACTCAGTATGTCTATCTAATCAAAGTTTTAGAAAGTGAGGGTAGGTGTCCAGCTTCTTCCCAGAAATGATTAAATGAGCCTATAAATCAAAACATTCATTTTTTTTTACATAAAGAGCTGATGCCCTGCATTTGTGATCAGTTTCTGGCTTGCCTAAACTGCACAGAGATGGGTTTTGTCCCTGGAACAACATCTGACAGCACTCCTTCTGCTCTTCAATTTTGGCATTTTAAAGTTAGAACCCAGTCTTTGGTATTATAAGCACTTACATGAGGATATATATTTTCAATGAGAGAGGTGAGTTGCATAACATTTGTTTTTCTACTGGGTTCTTGAAGATTTACTCTCTTGAACTCTCCAGTAATGACAGTTTTTGATTTCATACTATTATTGATACACCCAAGAATATTTCCAGTAGTTTTTAGACATGTTATACTGAAAGAAAGTGCAGCAGACTTTATATTTATAGAAGTCCCTGCTCTTGGCCAAGGATCAAGGAGTCTCAATCCTCACCACGGACACTAGTGAGGGACGTTCACATGGAACAAAAATAGATACACACGGTATTTCCAGATGCAGCTCTCTACACCAAGCACAATGCCCCTTAAGAGCACACAGGGAGCACGCTCAGCTCTGGGGCTGGGATTCCCACTCTCTCCAAGCCCCCAAATAAGACTCTCCACTGACACAGCTGTAAGGTTAAGTCCTCAGCTGAGTGTTCCAAGCCAAGTCTTCTACCACCCTCTTTGTGAAACCATTGCTCTGTGTCTCTGCTCCAAGTAGCTGAAACACACACTTTGAGATCTGATTTACACACACACACACACACACACACACACACACACACACACACACACACACACACACACACACACACACACACACACACACTCACACAGGAAAGGCTGGCACAAACTTACCAGCTATGTCCCTCGGCTCAGACTATAAGGCAGATTGCCACCAGAACACTCCAAAGCCAACTACCTTAAGGGTCTTACAAGGATATGCAATTATACTGCATAAAATGAATACTTATACAAATTGTAGTGTTTGACCAATGCAGCAATGCTTTCAGGAGCAGCCAGAGTGTCACCAAATAAATATAAGTACTCCCAAAGGTTAAAATATTCTCTAAAAGACCAGCCACAATGAAAGTTTAAATATATTTAATAATAAAAGAACATGAAAATACTAAATATCTGTTTACAATAAACACCAGGGTTTCAGCCATAGGAGATATTAAAAATTTCACAGATGGGAAGATTCACACAGGTACATAAAAACAATACTTAACTAATCTCACTATATTTTCCTGACTGATGAAAGAATTACTGTTCCTTAGTTCACTTACTACAGCAAGGCAAGATGAAGTGGATAAGTTATCCTTCTTTGTCAGGTTTCAAAAACAGACTACCCTGAGACTTCTTTCTCATCTGCTACTGAAATATCATTTTAGTGCTGGCTTACAGAATGACATCACACACATCTGGTCATCTGACTTTCCAAACTACCCTCTTTAGTAGAAACTGAACCAGAATCTAGCACATATATGTCATCATACACACACACATACAGTTTTGCCAAGATGTGTTACAGCATTTGTAAGCTATAAAACCACTTCAAAAACTTCCACTCTTACAAGGTAACAATTAGTTCTCCACTAAGGACAATACATCAGGATTCCTAGTCCTAGTTTACACAGATATTTCATCTCTGGCTGGAGTCAGAACTGTAAGATACAATCTTTATGGCCTAAATCAGTTAATTTAATTTCAGACTATTTTTCAAAGTTAGCTGGAATGAGACTAACCTCTTCTTTTCCAGTATCATCTGTTACAATATATTCATTTCAACAATTACAATACAGTCAGACATGCAGGTGTATTTCTTTTTGGTCCAGCAGGACCCACTGTTGGTACATTTTTAACACAAGCAGCTTTACAAGTACATTTTCAACATAAGCAGCT
The DNA here is from genome assembly GCF_019279795.1 of Protopterus annectens. NCBI lineage: Eukaryota > Metazoa > Chordata > Ceratodontiformes > Protopteridae > Protopterus > Protopterus annectens. The sequence continues at coordinate 448,975,517 of NC_056750.1, read as the reverse complement.
GTAAAAATCAGTTTGATAAACAAATGACATCAAATTCTTTACAAAACTCCAGCTAGCTATGCTGGCATATGTTACACATCCACTGCCCCACTTCTCCTTGCATAGCTTGCAATACCTCACATCCTCACATCTATCCCCCCTCTGAAGAGTCAAGCTCATTTCTCAAGTGACCCTGAAGAAACATTGCTTGAGTGGAATGAGCCTGTCTGGGAACGCATTAACCCATACCCTGTCTTGAGAACCCATCTGCATTGTCAGTGCTCACCCCACTACAGTGCTCCACTGTCATGTAATATGCCTGAAACCCTAGGCTCCACCTTAATAACTTGGCATTTTGCTGACTGGCTTAATATATGCATAGAGCCCCCTCAGACTTCTCCTGCCATCCAATGCAAATACTCAGCAGCAGGGCCTCCCTATCATTGTAAGGCTTGAAGATGTTAACATGGTACATTTTGTGCCCCTGCCTCCTACCTAGCAGGTTTACAATGTAGTTAACATCACTGAACTTCATTACCATTTCGAAGGGGCCTCCCAAGCTGCCTGCAGTTTATTGTGTCTGGCAGGAATGAGCACTATAACTTGATGTCCCACAGCATACTCTCAGGCCGAGCAGTCCTTTCATAACAGAAATTTGTCTGCTGCTGGGCTCCTGCCAGGTTTTCCTAGGCCAAGCACATGAGCTCCCTAAGCCTTGTCCTGAGGTTTAGGACATATGCCACAATAGACTCCTTGTGGGATCCACACTCACCCTACCACTCACCACAAATCAAATCTAGAGGCCCCCCCTCACCCTATGCCAATACAGCAAAATCAAAGGGTGAAAAATCTCTAGATTCCTGGGGTACCTCTCTGTATGCAAACAGCAGTGGGGCAATTATTTGTCTCACTCTCTCTTAAACTGGTCTGCAAATGCCTGTAGCATGGTCTTTAGTGTAGAGTTTAACCTCTCCAAAAGACCATTCATCTGGGGGATGGTAGGGGATGGTCTTTAGGTGATTCATTCCACAGTGCTCTCGTAGACAAGCCAGCAGGTCTGACGTGAAATTGGCACCTCTGTCAGTAAGTATTTCTCTTGGGAAACCTACCCTGCTGAAAATCTTTAACAAAGCATTTGCCACCTTCTCTGCCTCAGTGGAGAACAGAACCATTGCCTCAGGGTATCTAGTAGCATAATCTACTACCACCAGAGTATACTTCTTCCCTATGGAACTAGGGGTACTCAGAGGCCCCACAATAGCCACAGATACCTTCTGAAATGGCTTCTGAATTGGAGATAGAGGCATCATAGGAGCTTTGACCTTGTCTCAGGCCTTGCCTACCTTTTGGCACTGCTCACAGGCCGTGCACTACCCTGTTACATCCACTGCAATCCCAGGCCAGTAAAAGTTCTACATAATACATCTCTTGGTATGCTTTATGTTCATCTGCCCTGCAAGAGGAATGTCATGGGCTGTGGCTAGAAGTACCAGACAGTAGGCTCTGGACACTACCAACTGCTGTATTACCTCGCCCTCTAGCCCTCCCTCAGGGGTCCACTCTCTATACAATAACCCTTTGTTTCAGTATACAGACTCCCCTCTTCCTTGAGAATCAGGTGCCTGTCTAGCTACCTCCCTCAAGCCTCTTAATGTATGCTCCAAAAGTTGAGTCTGTCTCAACTCTACCTTTGTGACCCTTACCAGCTCCCCTTCCACAGGAAGTCTGGCAAATTCTGAAAGCAGTGCCTCACTGTCACCCGGGTCTATATTAGATAACAGAACTTTCAAAAGTTCGAGTGTCATATGGTTGACACCATATGATCAAATGTTTTAAAGTTTGAACATTTTAACAGAGATCTCCGTACAGCGTGGAATGGGAAGATGTCCCTTTTCTGCACTGTAGTGCGATCTCAGAGTTGGTATATTTAAAGAGCGGACGGTGTGGAGGGCACAGCCCCCAATGTGGGGTTGCAGGGGGGGCTTGCCCCTCCTGCTTAAAAGGTACAGGTAGGTTATTTGTGCAGTTTATTTTTTTTTATTAGATGTTTGAACTTTTAAAAGTTTGATCATATGGTGTCGCCCATATGACAGTCGAACTTTTGAAAGTTCGATTATCTAGTCTAGACATTGTCAGCCTGGGTACTACCACTCACCTCAGTCCTTGCAGTCACTCTGTCCAGGGGAACATCAATGGCTACCAGCAGGTGTGACTCACCTTCAGGCTGACTGCTACAGGGTAGGTCTCTCCCTGAAATAGCCACCTCACCAGCCCTGGCTTCAGGTGGAAAATCTGTCTGGGTATTCCCCAGGCTACCAGCCCCACATGCCTGTCTCCAAGCCTGACTGCATGTAACTACATGCATACAACTTACTGCATTATCAAAATTATTCCCTATCAAGACATCTGCAGGGATATCTTCAAACACAACTACTTGCTTGCTTCTTTTTCCACCCTGCCAGTCAAGGTGAAGCCTGGCCAAAGGTATTTGGAATGAGGTCCTTCCTAAAGTTCTGACTGGAGTAGACTACCCAAGCAAGTACAACTCCTCTTTAACCACTGTAGGCATCACAATGGTTATGTCAGATGCTGTGTCTCTCTTAGCAGTGGCTTGTTTTCCAACCACTAAGATAGGATATAAACTATGGTGATATTCTGGTACCCATGTAGTCTCCAGACAACATACCATTGGGATACTGTTATTCCCACTTGCTGCCTTCCCCCATCTTTTGCTCCCCACCTTGCTTCTGTGGATAGCTGTATGCTACATGGCCTCACTAGTTATATTTTAAAACATATAACCTTAGATCCTAGCCATGTACCTAAACTAGTGGCTTTCCCTGTTACTGATGGACTCTGTTGGGTTGGTTTAGGCTGCTCATTATGGGTTCCCTTATACCCTTTGCAGCACTGGGTACCTCATTCTTGTGCAGTGATACTCTGCTTGCTAAGTAGAGATCCCCTTTTCTTCCACAGCTAATCTGCTACACTTCCAGTCTGCCAACCAGATTCTCATGTCCTCAGGAAAAGTGCTAAGGGCTTGTTCCCTTTCCAGGTCTGCCAGCCTTTCAAAAGCGGTGACCTGTCATCCATTCACCCCCTATGAAAATAAGTGCTTAACTCAGCAATATAATCACATACACTTTCATCTGCCTTGCGTCTATGCTCACAAATTTTTTTCTGTAAGCGTCAGGTGTTAACTTAAAACATTCCAATAAACATTGATTAAGTTTATCATAGTTTAAACAATCAGTATTAGACAATTTAGAAACAGCAGTTACAGCTTTTCCATGGAGTAAGGGGGTCAGGAACCATACCCAGAGCCCTAGGTAAACATTATACTGTTTAGATACTCTTTCAAATACATGAATACAAAATGATCACACTCTGTAAACTGTGGAAGAAATTTACTGACCTTTATTGCTTCTGGGGTTTGGTTATTCCCTTTACCATTATCTCCATGACCCCAAAGAAGAGTAAGCATCTCACTCTCATGTTGACACTGCTTTTCATTTTCTTCAGCCTGCAAACAGTCTCTCTGCTGATTCTAATTTCATCTGTTTTGCCTGCTGCAGTCTCTGTGCTGATTCTAATTCCAAATGTTTGGCCTTCAGTTCATGTCTCTTTAACTCCAGACAGGTTTTTAAGTCCTCTGAGGAAAAGGTGAACTGCCCTGTTTCTGAGGGTTGCATATCCCTGTCACCAGATTGGTTATTCTCCTGGTTGCAGGTCTGGACTACAGCTGTGACTAAGGCTGAAATAATTTCCTCTTAAGTAAGGTTGGCATGCACCAGTCCTTTAGCTTTACACACCTTGGCCAACTGGTTCTTTGTCAGTTTGTCATAATCCTCTGCTAACATCTTTGCCTGTTTTCCCTGACTAAACTAAACTAACAAAAAAAAAAACTGTTGTGAAAATGAAACTGTATTTTACCTTGTGGCTGCTGAGAGTACACAAACCTTCAGTGACAACTGCCTGCAGGCTACACAAGTTCAATTAATATCCATATCACTGCTCACCAATATATGAAGTCCCTCCTCTGAGTAAGTAATCAAGGAGCCTCAATCCTCACCATGGACACTGGTGAGGGACATTCACTTGTAATAAAAATAGATACACACAGTATTTCCAGATGCAGCTGTCTGCACCAAGCTTCATTTCCCTTAGGAGCACACAGGTAGCACACACAGTCCTGGGGCAAGATTTCCGTCTTTCTCTCCAGGCCCCCAAATGAGACTCCCCACTGACACAGTTGTAGGGTTGAGTCCTCAGCTGAGTGTTGCAAGCCAAATCCTCCACCACCCTCTCTGTGAAACCAGTGCTCTGTGTCCCTGCTTCAAGTAAGCTGACACACACACTCTTTGAGATTTGATTTTCTCACACACACACACACACACACACACACACACACACACACACACACACACACACACACACACACACACACACACACACACACACACACACACACACACTTGCCACAAAACTTCATATTTTAGGAACCACCCTGTCCTATACCACAACCATTCATATTGGTTAGAAAGTTGCTCATTTTTAGTTTTTATTATCTGCATAAACTACTGGTGTTGCCTTACCTTATTCAATGGACATAGGTTCATAGGTTGGTACTAGGCTATCTGCCCGAGGGCATTTATAAGCCTAGCCAGAGTGTGTCAGTTTTTGCTGCCCCATTGATTAATTAACTGATCCTCTGTCAAGCAGAGCCGATGAAGTGATCCCAGAGGTGTATTTTCTGTTACCCATCCATTCGTCAAGGTTTCTCTTGAAGAGTATTAGTGAGGGGCTCTGCTTGATGTAATTTGGAATTTTGTTCCAAAGCATGGGGAGTCTCTGTGACAGGAATCTATCCCTCCAGCATGTTCTATTTATTGTTGTGGCGAGCTTTAGCTCACTAGAGCGCGTGGCTCGCAGTGACTTGGATTTCTTTAGGTGGAGCATGTCCATCAATTCTGAGTTGGACATGGCTTTGTAAGTAAGGCAGAGATAACCTCTGAGTAAGCGATATGCCACTGAGTACAGCCGGAGTTTTTTCAGTCGGGCTGCATAGGACATATGTTTGAGACCAGTAATCCTCTTGGTGAGGTACTTTTGTGGTCTTTCCAGCTGTTGGAAGTGTCTTGTGAGGTACATCCCAAATGGGGCATTGTACTCTATGTTGGGTCTAATGAGTGATGAGTAGTGGGGCACTATAACCTCTTTATTTCTAGATGCGAATCCTTTAGTAATTAGATGGGCCACATAGAAGGATTTCCTAACTACTTTGGCAATATGATTGCCAAAGGAGAGATTGCTATCTACCTGGGTCCCCAGATCTCTTATTACCTCTTCTGTATTAAGGGGGCTACCACCCATGTAGTAATTTGTGGGTGTTTGAAGCACTTGTAGTTATGAATTGATGAAATGTGCTCTTGGGTTTCCCACAAGGTAGAGAATAATGTACCCTGTTTGTGAGTTTCAGAAGATTGCTGATCCCAGCAAACTGGGGAGATTTTTGAAAAGGCATTCTCTCATCTGTGAGACAGAGTGCAGGCATTGAAGTGTGAGTATGCCATGAGCAGGTGACCTGGAGATCTGAGGTGTGCTCTAAGTTTTGATTGTACTGGCCAGCAGGGGCCAGTAAACACAGCTAAGACATTTAAGAGTTCATAAGGCTAACTGAAGGGTAGCTTTGGCAGGAGTTGATAAAAACAGTTAATTTTGCTAATTAGCATGCAGTGGTGTGATCTCTAGAACTCATAAGCTGAATGAGCCCATATTTGAAACAAGGAGGTGTTTTGAGTGGAACATAGAGCCACCTCTATTAAAGCATACTGCAGTCTGGGTATGAGCAGGCTTACATCCAGTGCATTCCTGGCTTCAAAATGCAAGCTGACTAAAATGTTTATAGCATGAATAAGAACCAGGGATATAGTGTTTATGGCTTAATCCTTAAAAGGCAGGTTTTGATCCAACCATAGCTTAATATACCCAAGCTTGAAGACATGTAATATGGAATTATTAATGCAATATGGGATGTTAACAGAACCAATATTTGTTTGCCATTGCAGGGATCCACATGTCATTATGAGTGATTTGTTGGGATTAATAGAGAGTTTATCTCTCAACAGCCTGACAGAACTCTCTTCTACATTTTTATGAACTCATACATGTAGGACTGAAACAGCAAAATTCTTAAGTTTACGGAGACACTCTACACTATCATTTCACCACAAAAATAATGTGATTGAAGACAGACTCCAGTGCTTATAGCAATTTTGTTTTTCTGTGTCCCAAGGCCTGGTCTGGCTGGAGAAAAGAGCATTTCTACCTGAAAGATAGTGCAGTGTATCTGTTCTCACTTCAGAATATAGCAGGCTTCAGGGATTACGTAAAATTGTATTAGAAGTACACACTATTGTTTATCCCTAGAACACTATTCAACTACCTAGCAGTGCATATTTTTCTGTTATACCTACATGTTATGAAATCTTGTCAATTAGAAATTAACAAAATATATGCTTCTTTGCAGAACTATGAAATCATAATTACTGTTATCTCCTTGTTCATTGCCTTACATTTGTTCATCCTTCCAGATTTTAGTGATCCTTTTAATTCTTCTAACCTATTTTTTAGTTCATATTCTAAGCTCTGTACTAGTAGAAAATGTGGTTATGTTATAACTAACCTGCTTTGCACCTCTGCATCTGAACTGCTCTCGTACTTATTTTAAACAAATAAGCTACACATATTAAAATGATTCACCCTGAGGTAACCCTGCTATGCAAGTCCACTGTTAGTTTATATTTGTATTGATTCACAGCAGAGGCTTGAGTTTTTATTTATTTTTTCCTGGGTCTTGACTCAAAAAGTTCAGGTTTCAGAACAGTACATTTACCCATTTAACAAATGACTAAATTGGTCTGTGGCAGACAAAGGTTTTGGAAGAGTGTTTTTCTGTTAATTGCTCATCCTTAAGAAATAGAAGCAGAATTGAAAAAAACACCATCAGAAGAGGCAAAAGAGACTGCTCTGAAACTACTTTTCCTGATTAATTTTGGGGCTGCATACACAAATCCTGCTTGCAAGTGACTTCGGCCTCAGAAAGACGGTTCAGGCTACCTCTTCAAAGAATTACAGAAAGAATAACGTATTCAGTACACAAAATTATTTTAACAGGTTAGGATCAGTAAAGGACAAGAACATAATTACTGATCAAGTCTCAGCTTGTCAGTATGCCCCTGCATTACAAAAATGTCTGTAGTACTGCCTGATAAAATATACCGTGAGTTATGCATTGCCTTTTTTTTTAACTTTGATTTGTCAGTGATTACTCTGTTATTTTTCCTTAAATATTTTTATCAAGTCCAAGTCCCTCCCAAGTAGATGATAACATCTTACTTGCATTTTCTGCTATTTTTATCAATTGTAAATTTGGGAAGACAAATTATTTCATATGGCTTTATCATCAATATGAATAATGGACCAGATTTTTGGGATATGATGCTAAACCTCCAAATTTTGGACTGGTTTTCTGTCAATTGTAAACATTGCTTCCATTGCAAAACTAATACTTGTCTCTTCCATGTATAATTCTGAGCATGACAAAATGGCATATATAGAATATCCAGTATCTGCGTTAAACTTTAGATGTTAAGGGGTGTTCTTCCGCTAAATGTGTTGTTTTATAGTATGGTTAAACTCTGAATACATAAAGAAGTTGTTGCTGTTCTTGTTAAGTGCCAGAATATTTAAGCTAATCAAATTTCTCAGGATAGATGTTTGGCAGATTGAGTGAACTACTTGCAGTTTCTGTCACTGCAAATGCAAGACATGCTGTTTCAGCTATGCTGCAGCCAAGGAGGCAGTGAAAAGAGAGAGAGAGAGAGAGCTAGAAAACAAAACTCAGCACTAATTTAAAATGCAGAAGAAGCTGCAGCACCATGGGTTCATCATACTGCTTCCTGAAGGCAAATGAAAACACATGAAAGCATTTGACTGTGGTGAATCAAAATGTCTTTACTATTCAAAAAAGGTATAGCTGACTTTACAAAGCTCTGGCTTCAACGGTGAGTAAGATACTGCAGGCATTAAGGCAGTTTGGCACAGAAAACTTTCACAGGCCCGTCAATAAGCTCACGATACTGCTTTTCCCTCTCTAAATACGTAAGCATTTGTTTGTGTGAGAGTGTTTATGTATGTAATGTATACATGTGTGTGTCTGTAAATATGTATATGTATATATATATGTGTGTGCGTGTATGTAAATGTGCTGCATGCTGGTTTAACATTTAGTTATCTTAATGAAAGACACCAGAAAAAGGCTGTGATAAAAGTATGTTTCTGGTAAACTGTATATAATTTGTTTATTTGCACTCCTGGTACATCATCGACATCCCTGGTATATCATCAGTCCTACTAAAAATCCCTAAAGCACAACATTAACATTACTCACTAAAAATAAAGTAAAAGTTTGCACATTATACATGCACACACACACACACACACACACACACACACACACACACACACACACACACACACACACACAAAAAATACCAAGTATAACTGCCTATCGAAAAAAGTAAAGTAAGTGAAACATGGACTGAATCTCCCTTTCCTTACAGTATAAAACACTTTGCCCACAAAGTGCCTCCTATACTGCTCTCCTATATCAACCACTAATAAATTAAATTCATTGTAAAGACAAAAAAATCAAAATGGATCAGATTAAGAAGTACATTTTGTTCACCAGGACTTATCTTTGCTGCAACACTTCATTCTACTCTGGTGCCCTCTCTGGCCATTCCACTTCCTATCCAGTGGGCATTACAAAATGTCCTTGACCTCACATCAGATCCTAATGTCTACTATACACAGTGCTGCTAAGCAGGCATCCATCCCATCAGTGCCTGTCAGACAGATGCAGGTTTAACTGACATCATTGTGGCAGGCTTTGGACATATTGTTTCCATCCTCCCCAATGTCATTCTATCAGACATAAGCCCCATTAACATCATAAAAAACAGAAAAAAATAGTGGTCTTAAAACTTCATTGATGAACTCAGTCACAATAATTTCCAAAAATCATGAAACCCAGCAATCCTGGGTTTCACAATTTTTTGGAAATTATTGTGACTGAGCTCATCAGTGTAGTTTTAGGACCATTAGCTGAGTTTCATAATTTTTGGAAATTATTGTGACTGAGCTTATCAATGTAGTTTTAAGACCACTAGTTTCTCTGTGTTTCATTTTTTCCTTAACATTTGTGGTGGTGATGTTGGAACTAGACAGTCCCCTTAACATCATCTTATCTGATGGACAGATGAATGTTACACAGATGTATGCTCTACCACTACCTATGTGTCTTCCATATCCTTAGCCTCTCTGCATGGAGTAGCCCCAGCCACAGTACTTTAGAGAAGGTGAATTAATGTAACCCATTCCTCATCTGCAGATTAAGGTCTTTTCAAAAGCAGTCACTCCTTTCTGGCACGCCATGCTTTCTCCTACTTCATCCAGTCTAAATCACACTCTGTTGATGTTTTCACTGCCCCATTCTGTTCTTCATCCTTCTGAAACTGCAGACATTTTTTTCCAAGATGGACAATTGTAAAGAACAACAAAGTCTACTACAACAGACTTCCTTGAAGTTAAAAGGCCTAGAAAAAAAACCTTTAGAGAACAAAACACTAAGAGCTCTTGCAATACTATTGTCAACAATGAGAAGACATAGATAACGGTAAATGAGCCCTCCTCCCTTAATTCGCCATGAGAGAATAACACATCTGATGCTGTCTTGAAATAGATGTAAGAACGAGTACAGTCAATCAGGTCCATCTCATTTTTCCAAAGAAGACAAAAGACAGCCCTCAGAACAGCACAGCAAAGCTCCTGTGTGGCCCCAGTTCTGTTGGACAGTCTCTAGGGCACTGTTAATTAAGTTCTTGAAGGGGACACCCTAATATTATCACCTCTGTTTCAAGGCTATTCCATCCTTCTAAGGAGTGATCACTGTGGACAGAGACCCCCCCCCCCCAACCTGACATCACTAGTTTCTTGGCAGTGGTCTTCAAGAGAAATCTTACTCATTGCTCTTCAGCTATACATTCCAAAGCTGAAAATTACAGGGTCTCAAGGCTAGAAAAGTTTGGCTTTGCAACCTGCATATTATCCATGAAGGTGATAAACTTTTTAAGCCAGATGTTGTATTTTCAAAGGGACTTTTTAGATGAAGTACAGTATTCCATAGTAGAATGTTTAACACAAACTTATATAAAGAATCAAGGCCCAGGTCTCCAGAGATTCCACCATTAGCATCAGGGTGGTCTGAGTTGCATATGATGCAGAATATGCAAATACCTGGGCAGTATGATTTGGTATATCCATATACCAACACGACTTGCTCTGCCTAACCACTTTTGCAGAGGATGTCAAGTCATCATTTACAGACTTTTTGTTTTGTCTGACACCTTAAGAAATCAGTGTAGAAAAAGGGATGAAGCCTTATGGCTGTGGGAGTGAAAATCCAGTATCCACAATGCTCTCTCATGGAGATGTAGAGGACCTGCTGGACACAGTGGTTCCATTGAAACCCACAGCCCCAGCTGCAAGAATCCCCCGGGACTCATCAACTTTCTTCTGCTAAGCCCTATCAAAAATGCTGCTCCATATACCAAAGCCATCAAGAATTTTCATGGAAGCTATAAGCAGCAATCTTGACGTCTGTCCTAACCACGCCTGGTCAGAGGCAATCAGGAGTAATGTCCTTTTTAGTCACCAGCCCGTTTTTAAATTATTACTAATGCACAGATAAGAGGCATGCTAGCAAAATGTTATCTTGTAAAATCTTCCAGGACAGAAAGTGGCAGTAAGGAAAGACATGCCAATGCTACTTAAGAAAAGAGACATTCATGAGGTCCCCCACAAAAACTGAGGACTTGGATATTATTTGAATTTTTTTTTCTAGTTACAAAGACAATGCAGGACCTAAGGCCTAGATTACACCTATATTACCTAAACACATTTATCTCAAAGGTGTCATTTTATAAAATGTCTTTTTAGTCTGTCCATTGTCTGCAGTCCAGTGGTAACTGGATACTCTCTTTGAATCATCACAATGATTTATTTATGTATTTCCTTATACTTTGTTGATTGGTTTTAACTTGCACATTAAGATCCAGAAGTGGTGAAGATGATTCCTGTGCTTTTTGAATAGGATCAATCATTACCAGTTCAGGACTCTACCATTTAGAATCATGTCCACCCAAAGAGTCTTCCCAAAATGCATGTCTGTAGTAGTCGCCTACCTGGCTACATTTGTGTCAGTGGGGGATAAAGTTGTTTGACTGACTGGCTGTAAATGTCTAACAGCCAAGACTGTCTCATTTGGTACAGAGTATCTGATTCAACTGTTCCACTCTCTAGGGATGATTTCATAGTTTCATAGGTGTGTACTTGGCTAACAACCACAAGGGCCTCTTTAAGTCTAGCCATACATCCAAAATCTCTGACAAGTTCTGGTACCCTTGATAAGTGTACACTAGGGCTTGGGAGATGGAACATTTGCAAGCAGGGTTCTGGGAAATTAACCATTTACAGGCTGTTTGTGTCCATTAGAGACATAGGTGCCAAAACAAGGATGCATTTCCTGTTCTCCATCTAAATGCCCAGGTTACACTTGAGTTGGGTTAGGGAGGAACTCTGCCTCACATGGATGGACAGCCTTTTCCAGAGAAGGGGTATTCCCTGGGATACACACCTGTCTGTCCAGCAGGTCCTGTTTATATCACAGGCAAGGTTTAAGTCTTTAGAATGGGTAATTCTAATGCTGTTTGTTTTGTGGATATGCAGAAAGTCCATAAGGGTGGGGTCTGACAATGCCTTGTATGCTAGGCACAGATCTCCCCTCAATAGCCTGTAGGAGACATAATACAGGGATAGGGCTTTGAGGAGGTCTGTATAGGACAAGTCACTTAAGCTCTGTATTCTTTTAGTGAGGAACCTCTGTGGATGTACTAACTGTTGGATGCATCTGGTTAGGTACATACCAAAGGGGGCATTCCTCTCAATGACAGGTCTGATGAATGCTGAATATAGTGTAACAGTTACCTTCTTGGACCTAGATGCCCTACGTTTGCTTATACATTGCATAACATAGAATGGTTTCCTCACTACTAAAGTCAAATGATGGTCAAAGGCTAAATTACTAAGTATGTCTGTTCCCAAGCCCCTGACTACTGGGTCATCTCTTAGGGGTATGTTCTCAATATGATAGTAACAAGGGGTGGAAGACTTCCCAAATGAAACTATTATGCATTTCTTGGCATTTAGTTTTAGTCCATGGCTCGGACACAGGCTATTTGCCTGTGTCAGCCCTTCCTGGAGAACATTTGTGTCAATGGGGGAGTCTATAACTGCTCCTAATTTGCAATCATCTGCAAATTTATCCAGCCAGAGGCCTATGACATTGGCCTTGACTCCAGAGAAGTAAATGCCAAAAAGAAGCAGTCCCAGGACTGATCCTTGAGGTATTCTGATTGTGACTGGCCTGTTTGTAGAGGTGGATTCCACAAGTCTCACCTAACACCTTCCATCTCTTAATGTTCGTAGACTGCTCTTTAAATACCAAGATGTGTTGGTCATTTTTACTTTTAGAGAGAATCTCACACATCATTTCTATAGCCCCACTTGTGTTACTAAATGATACGCCCTTGGCCATCCTATGCCACAGGGGTAATAACTGCCTCTGTTCTGTTATTGCCACATATTGAGATACTACAAAGTTACTACACTGAGCTATAAGGGTTCAATCATCCAAATATTCAGACTCATTGAAAGCAGCATTCAAGAGTTCTGATTCTCACACAGGATGCTTGCACTGCTGGACTACTCCATCCGTTTCTTACCTGACAAACTGGGTAACTTTTTTACCATCAGAACTTCTCTCTCTCAATGGTTACTTCCTTATTAGAATACGGAGGGCAGTCAGGGTATCAAAAAGGGGACTATAATGGACCAGCACTTGACATTAGTCATTTGGAGATCAGAGCAGCCCTTTTTTCTCTTCAAGCTCCAAGAGTTGATTCCAGAAGGCCACACCTCCATTCAGTTGGCCAACACAGCAATAGTATGATATTTAAACTGAATTCTCTCCTACTTCCTCTGCAAAGAGGCAATGATAGTCTGGGATTGGGTATTTAAGACAAACAAGTTCTTATCTGTGAATCACAGTCAAGGGGAATGTATTTGCCTGGAACACATACTGAGCAGGCACACAACGAGGCCTCTTAAGTAGTACCCCATCACCTCAGTGGCCAAACTGATGATCAGAAAATGGGTGAATCATGTAATCTTGTTGCCTCCCAATTAGACTTTTGAGTTTCAGAAGTATTTCTCACTCATCCTATTTCAAATTGCAAGAACAGAGATTCACTAATACAGATTAATACAGAGGACTGTCCTATGCTGTTCCTTTTCTCCCATTAATAATAAATGTAATCTTAAGGCCAACCACTGAAAGGAAATGGTAATTCTAGTAACCGTTTACTGGCAGAGACAAATATGGTTTTCCATGCTTCTGTTGTTCTAGCTCCTTCATTAGGCCTCAATTATCACAAATAAGACTTAAGTAATTACTCCAGAACTTCTGAAGAATCCTTCCAGAGCCCCCATGTCAAAACATGAAATCTTGGCTTCTCCACTTCAGCTACTTGCTAGATCTGAAGAATTCTCATTTGCAGTAGCTGCTGTCATGTTCTTTTCTCAGTTGTCTTTCTCTTACAACACTTATAGGAACAGAGAAAAATTATTTTCAGTTTGTGTTTCCATTATGAGCACACAGACTCATTTTCCACATCTGCATCATTGCTTATTTCACCAGTATATATGGCTCTTTTTTAATTCATTTGTCGACTAAGTCCACTGTACTGTAGTCTCCCTTTTCAGGGACCATGTGTTGTTATTTGATTTACTTAAGGTCACACAGTTTGCAAGATGAGGTGGAAGGAATTGAACTCTGTGCTCTGAACTACTTAAAGCAGCTTATTAACACCTCAGGTTCATAGGTGTGTACTAGGCTAATGCCTCTGGAGCCTTAACAAGCCTAGTCCAAACAAATTGCCCAGGCACCGTGCCACCCAATGTTAGTTCACAGTGCCCCTATCCAGTATGGCAACTGGAGTGATCCCTGGAGTGAACTTTCTGTTACCCATCCACTCGTCAAGATTTCTCATGAAGAGGGCCACTGAGGTGCTCTGCTTGTCATGAATGGGAAGCTTATTCCAGAGTATGGGCAGTCTTTGGAAGATGAACCTGTCCCTCCAGCATGTTCTGTTAATTGTGGTAATGAGGTTGTGATCTCTGGAGTGTGTGGCATGGCGTGATTGAGATTTCTTTAGGTGTAGCATTTCAAGTAGGGCTGGGTCAGACATTACTTTGCATGTCAAGCAGAGATCACCTCTAAGTAGACAATAAGAGACTGAGAACAGCTGAAATTTCTTGGGTCTGCCCATGTAGGACATGTGTTTAAGGCCTAGGATCCTTTTTGTGAGGTACTTTTGTGGCCTCTCCAGCTGTTATAATTGTCTGGTCAGGTACATGCCAAACAGGGCATTATATTCGATGATTGGTCTAATGATGGATGAGTAGAGAGGGATGATGACCTCTTTCTTCTTGTATGAGAAACCTTTGGTTATAAGAGGTGCCATGTAGAAGGACTTTTTGACCACAATGGCGATGAGGTGGCTGTTGATCTGGGTGTCCAGATCTCTTATGGTCCCTTCAGTGGGCTCCCATCAATGTGGTAATTCATGGGAACTGAGTTTTTTCCAACTGGGATGATAACGCATTTTTTGGCATTAAGCTTTAGGCCATGGTTCCAACACCAGTCATTGGTCTCAGAGAGGCCCTTTTGTAGGATGTTTGCATCACTTGGGGAGTTGAGAATGACTCCTAGCTTGCAGTCATCAGTGAACTTGATCAGCCAGAGTCCTTCTGTGTTGGGCTGGACTTTTGAGAAGTAGATGACAAACAGGACTGGGCCCAGGCCTGAGCCCTGTGGGACTCCAGTCATGACTGGTCGACAGTCTGACTTGGAATGCGAAACTTTCACTTTGTGGGGCATGTCTGCGAGCCAATTTGCAACCCACCTAGTGATGAAAGGATTGATGCCTAGTTTGGTGAGTTTATCAATGATACCTGTGTGGGGAATGGTATCAAAGGCCTTGGTCAGGTTGAGGTAGACTGTATGCACTGCCTTACCCCTTACCCTCACTTTGTGGGGCATGTCTGCGAGCCAATTTGCAACCCACCTAGTGATGAAAGGATTGATGCCTAGTTTGGTGAGTTTATCAATGATACCTGAGTGGGGAATGGTATCAAAGGCCTTGGTCAGGTTGAGGTAGACTGTATGCACTGCCTTACCCTCATCCACAGCCTTGGTGACTGCTTCAAAGAAGTCAACCAGGTTCAGCAGGCAGGAACTCGCCTTGACAAAGCCAAACTGTATGGGGTCAAGAGTTTGGAGATTGCCTATATCTTTGTTAAGCAGGTCCATGATGATGTGCTCCATAGCCTTGCATACCAGACTTGTCAGGCTAATGGGGCTATAGTTGCTCCCCCTTTATGGAGTGGGATGACTGTTGCAGTATGCCATTCATTAGAGATATAGCCTAAGTAAGACTGTGATTGAACAGGACACACAGATGTGGTGCCAGTTCATTTTGTAGCTCACGTAGGATGCAGCCAGGGATATTATCAGGTCCTATGGAGACTATATTCTTGGTTTTGGGCAAAACAGTTTTTACCTGTGCCACAGAAATGGTGGGTACCAGGCTTTCTTCTGGTACTGTGATAGGGCCCTTGATGGGGGGTAATGTTGGCACTGAATCTGTCAGCCAGTATGTTGGCTATATCTGTTGGCTCAGTATAGGAGGTGCCATTGTGCAATAGTTCAGAGCAAATCTGGGTATTGCCTTTGAGGTTTTTGATATAGCTGTAGAAGGCTTTGTGTTTTTTTTTTTTTTGGTGCCAGCTGCAATTCTGCCTTCATAGCTGTCTTTAGAGAATTTGATAAGGGATCTCAGCTTTTTGTTGAGACTGATAAGGGAGGGTTTCCAGTCTTGTGACTTCATTTTTTTCTGCAACAGTTTCTTCCTTCTGTTGTAGAGTTTATTGATGACTGGAGACCACAAGATTGGCTTCCTTTTTTTGGAGAACATCTTAGTTCTATTTGGTATGGCAAGGTCCATGCATTTGTGTACATGCTTGTACAGTGCATTGGTGTATGATTCAGCAGTCATGCAGCTATTTTCCATTAGCATGGGTGCAGAGAAGTTAGCCACCTCTGTTTTTAGGATTCCAAGGTTGGCTTTAGAGAATTTATTCAGTGTGGTCACCTTAGCGGGGGGTGTAGGTGAGATGGAGATTTCTATGATGATCAGTTTGTGGTCAGATTTAACCAGGGAGGAATTGACTATAGGTGTGGAGCAACGGTCTCCCATGTTGGTGATAACCAGGTCGAGGATGTTGCTTCCTCTAGTGGGTGTCAGAATGAGCTGGTCCAGGGCATTGGAATTGATAAATTCCAGAAAGCGTTGGGCCTGTACATTGGTACTTGAATAGTTTTCCCAGTTGATGGAAGGGTAGTTGAAGTCACCCAGTATGGGACTACTAGGTTGGACTGTGATAGATTCCAGGGTGCTTAGGAACTTGGAGTGATAGTCTAGGGACATGTTTGGGGTTCTGTAGCAGGCTATGACTTGTATTGCCATCTTACCCAGTGTTAGTTGTACCTGAAGTATCTCAGATGCATTATGCTGGGCTACCAGTCTAGAGGTGTGCGTATCCTTTAAGAATATGGAGACACCACTGCCTTTGGAGCTTCTAGCCATATTCTGGGTCCGAAAGGTATGGAATGAGTTGTAGCTTGGAAGTGCAGGGGTGCTTTCTTCCTCTTTAAACCAGGTTTCCATTACAGCACAGATGTCAACATTCTCCATTTTGACGAGAGCTTCAAGCAAGTGAATCATGAGATTTAGACTTCTATCACTGAGGATCATGACCCATAGACTGCATTTGTTTGTAGTTGTTATGGTGGAATTTTGGTCTTTGGAATACTGCCTAAAAAAGGCACTATAGGGGTGGCAAGAGCCTTAGCCAGTACCTGGAATCCCAGGGGTGACAGATGCAGGCCATCTCTGGAAAAGCATCAAGGTCTGTTGATCATGTCATCCCAGGCAGACAGAAACTGGATCCCCTTAGAATGACACCAGAAACTTAGCCAATTGTTGAAGTCAATCATTTTCTGCTCGTACTATGATATCATCTGGGTGATGGTAGAATACTGCTCAGGGCTAGGGTCATACCTGCCTGGGCCAGATAATCCGAGAGTTCCATCACATCTCTTTTCATGTAGTCCAGGGAGGTACATCTCAGGTCATTCACACCCACATGGGCAATGACTGAGTCATATTTGTACTTGTTGTGGAGTGACCTGAGCATGTGTTATGTGGCAGATCCTGGCACCTGATAGATAACTGACTGTCACCTGCTCCTTGTTCAACCTAGTGAGTGGGACATCAGTGTGCCTCACAACTGAATCTCCTATGATTAGTACATTGGGCAAAGTGTTTTGCCTTAAGGGTTTGGGTTGAGGGGCACACTCTGGTGGTAAGCTATGTATTCTGGGATTGGTGTTGTGTTGTGGTGGTCAAGTGTGTTTCTGTCTTGTGAGTCTCTGTTTGGGTAAATTTTTATTGAGAAGGTGGGTGTATGGTTTGTGTTTCTATGTGTGGATTGTGATGGTTGGTGCTTTGGAGGGCTATGTGTTCTATGCAGTGAGTTGCAAGTGTTGACCTTCTCCTCTTGACCAACTAGTCCGGTCTTGGTTGGAGTGTGCACTGCTTCCAGTTTGGTGATATAAGTGCATCTCTCTCCAAAAATGCAGCATATTCACAACTGATACGAAAAATAAAAAATAAAATTGCAGTATCTGTTGATAACCAAACACTTTATTCAATAAAAACACCTCAAGTAAGCACTTTCCTCTCTTCTCATTAATACAGAGACTTCTTCAGACTGAGGTTAGCTAGTTAATTCTACTAATTTAAATAAAATTTAGCATCACCTGATACAATTCCATATCACATGATAAAAAGCAGCATCATATGATCAAACCTAGCATCATTAATCACATATTTATATTCATAATACACATTAAAAGAAACATTCTATATAAAAGATCTTTTGTAAAACCACTTAATGTTTCAACCCTTTTCTTTTTAAATACATGACAAATTCCTCTCTATTTAAACCTGGTGGGAAACATGCATTTAATCTAATTTGCCAGTAATATTTCAGCCATCCTAATTCTTCTTCTCTATTCATTATATTACTAATTTTCTTCAAAACCTCTAACACTAAACATTTAAAATTAATCTTACATTTGTTCTCTTTATAGTGAATTAATCTTACATTTGTTCTCTTTATAGCGTTTAATTCCGCAGTGGTACAGCGGTAGCATTATTACCTCACAGCAAGAGGTTCTCCCATTCGATTCTCAGCTTGGCTTGGGAGTGCCTTCTGTGCGGAGTCTGCATGTCCTCCCCGCGGTTGGGTAGCTTTCGAAAGACATGCGTGCGTAAATGGGCGTGCCTTCGTTGAAGGTTGGGCGTTGAGCTGGCACCTCGGCATTTTGTAAAAATCTACTGCCAATCATTAGCAGACCGGAGTTCCGCTGTGGCGACCCCTTACAGGGAAAAAGCCGAAAGACAAACAAACAAACTCACTGCATTTTTCTCATCTCCGGTAGTGATGGCATAGTTGTGTTCATAAATCTTTCTATATAGTTCTCTCGTAGTTCTACCTACATAGAAGGACTTACATTCCAAACATATTATTAAATAAACTACATTCTTAGTTTTACATGTAAACATCCCTGGCACTTTTACCTTATTGTTTCTTTTTTCTAACTCACTGGATTCAGTATATAAGTAATTGCACATATTGCAATTAAGACATTTTATCATTCCGCTTTTGCTTTCGGCTGGTTTAAACATATTTAGCTTTCTTTGAAAGAAATTTTTGTAACTTTTTGCTCTTTTTTGAACAAACCTTAGTTCCATACCAATTTTATTTATAATCTCACTATTAACTTTAAGTATCCCCCAATTTCTACTGATAATACTTTTAATAGCTTTCAAATCAACACTATTTTGGATTGCCATTGTTGTCCCATAATAGTTTTCTTTCTTTCTTTCCTCTACTTCCTTAATTTTACCTCTACTATTAAACTCACTTTGTAATATATCTCTTATTTCTCCACTGGGATACCCTCTTTTTTCCATCCTCATACAGAAACTGCTTGCTTCTTCCAAAAATTAATTCTCATTTTTGGTTAAATTACTGATTCTTTTTAGCTGACCTTTCACTATATTCATTTTCGTTTTTTTTTGGGTGCAGACTTGAATAGTGTAAATACATATTATTCTGAAAGTCCTTTTAAAATATTTTAGATGTTAATTTATTATTTTCTTTATAAATGATAAGGTCCAGAAAGTTAATTCTGTTCTTATCCTAACAATGTATAAATTTCAAATAAAAACAGACATTATTAATATACTTAATAAACTCTTTTAATTATTTAACTGATCCCCTCCATATTAAAAAGACATTAATAAAACAGACCATTTTAACTATGTATTTCTTAAATTCACTGTCAAGTATATTCACTGTCTCCCACCCCTATATAAAGACATTTGCATAACTTGGGGCTAGGTCTGCACCCATAGCTACCTCATGTGTTTGTACATATATTTGCTCATAGAACAACAAAAAATTATAACTCAGTACTAAATCAGTCATTTCCATCAGTAATCCTATAGTACCAGAGGAAAACATTTTTGTTCTTAAAAGTTTGATTCTTACAGTTTCCATACCTTCCTCATTAGAGATCATGGTATATAAAGAATTAATATTTAAAGTTACTGATAGATCTGTTTCATTAACTTCGATTTTTTCTATATTTTTTTTAAAAATCAAAGCTATCCTTTATGTATGTAACATTATTAGGAACCATTTTTTGTAAGTGTTTACCCACAAAAGTGCATTTCTCACAGGTAATCTTCTATTCTAACTGTTCATTGATGCTAGTTTTTTTTAGCAGTTCTTCTACTGAAGTTAATTTAACTGCTATTTCTGACTTCCTTATATGTCAAGATCCTAAACCTTTAGCTTCCCTTAAAGTTTGCAAGGCCTTTTTCTGTGGCACTGCTCTCCTTTGGGAAGGACCTTAATTCCCCCAAGGATATTTATTTTCTAATATGTACTTTATAATGAAGAATTTTTTTTCTTTCAGCCCAATGCTTCAGCAGAACCAAAGTTCTTATCTTGGAAAGTATTATTTTTAGTGGCATTCTAGAATTTCTGAGCTACAGGCCTTGTGTATAACTTTCACTTACCTAACCTTTTGTAAAGAAGGAATTTGACTGTGTAACAACAGTTCTTCCTACAGATTTAAGATGGCTGCATATTCTAACTGAAGTCAGTCAGTTCATTTGACAGCTTCCTACTCTATTTAATGTAATCAACTATAGTATCTTCTTCACTGCATTGATGTACACAGATATCTTGAGTACGCTGTAGACTGGAAAAAGCTAGTAAAAAAAATAGGATTGTCAACTTTTGTTGATGCAAAGGCAAAAAAGATATCAGTGTCTCCCCAAGTGGCTTCCAAACTGTATTGTCTTCTCTTATGGAAAATATGGCAAACCCCTGCATAGCCAGTCTAGAGTATATTGTAATAGAACTGCTTCTACATCCGTGATCTTCTTCTGTAATGCTTTCTAGTATGATATTTAGAAAGCTTTACCTAGTCATCTCTCAGTATCTTCAAAAAACATTGCAAGTTGGATCTGATTTCTAGGTCCAGGTCTTTTTTCTATGACCACAATCATCAAGAGACTGTTATCTTGGGACAGATATCCAGCCAAGCAGAATTAGCTGAGGAGTCTGTGCTGTCTATTCCCCTGAAGGTATGCCCATTCATGCATGTCTCCATGCAGAAGATGCTCTAGCTGAGAATCGAACCGGACAGCGTCTTACTGCAAGGCGACAACGCTACCGCAGCACCACCACCGCGGGTAAATAAACTATAGCTAAGTACTGTAGGTTATTATACATCATCCTAGAACAACTGGCCCATCCAATTAAAATGTACATTTTGACATATTTACATACCTTTCTGGATGTGAATTCTTCTTAAATTATAAATGAGTAACAAACACACATGCATAGTTTTACAATCATGGTAGTTAAGCAGCAGTAGTCAAAAATGCTTATTAATTTCATAAAAAAATCATTATTGACATAATGGGCCAGATTCAATAATATCTACACTAAGTGTACACAATCTGTATTCAAGAACATCCCTACCACATTTTTTGCATTTTCTATTCACTCAGAAAGATTACACTAACTGTACATGTAGTCTACACTTTATAGTAACCTTTATGAATCCCCTTCAGTATTTAAAGCTGCAAGAAAGTCAGTAGGAAAAAAAACAAAATTAGGAAAAACAAATGTGTGAGTTATGTTTGTGTTGTCTGTTCACTCAGAATGGTGTACACTTAGTGTAGCTACTAATGAATCCCAGAGAATGTCGTAAGCACACTACATTCAAAATATCACTACAACAAAAATGTAGTGCAGTAGTCTACATAACACGTGGGTAACTGTGATGTTAGTTCCTTTGCTAATAGAAGTTATCATAAAACTGGATCAGTATTTTACCTAAATTAAGACCTTTATTCACTTTTATTTCAGAATTTCACTTTCATTTTTAAAAGGCAGTTTTTTGTTGTGGTGTCTGCTGCTCCCAATTACCAAAAACATGAATGGATGAAATGCTGTGATGCCTTTATGGATGAAATGTGGTGCCTATGAGACTCATGCTGGTAAAAGTTGTTGGAGGTGGAACTATAACTCCATTCTTCAGCTTCTTGTTTATCTATCCTTTTATCAAGACGATAAATACTGAAAAAATACACGTGTTCCCATTTTTTCATTCAGAAATTATTTTTTCTTTTGAATTAGGAAAAAAATGAAAACATTTTGAAGTGTGGTTGTGTTGACTGGATCGGCTTCGGAAAGTTCAACCCCATGCTTAAACATTTTTTAAGCTTCTCTCATATTTCATATATCTTAAAGAACTCTGTATACAAATACTTCTGCCAGCAGTAGTTGAGGTGTAGGATTTACATCTACTGCCTGTATTGAAAGAGCAACAGTTAAGTATTAGCTACCAGCTTGTCATTTAAAGTAGTTTTAAATTATCTTGAACACCTTATAGCATTACTGATTATTGTTTCCCATAGATTGCAGGCCTTCTACTGAATGACCGCACAGATAACAAATCTCCACTAATGTATACATAATAACTGTGAGATTGTGCAAACACATAGAAAGGGAATGAGCTGTTTCAGTGTAATACCATCTGCTTCTTGTTCTTCATACTGGCAAGTCCCCAGTTCAGCAGAGCATTCAAAAAGCATTTCCGCTCAGTGACTGGGACTTGTGATCAGATGCCGTACTTGCCAAATGATGCTGTCAGTCAGTGGGACCTGATCAGTGAGGATTCACTGGTCAGATCCCAAAGTGAAGTGTCCTGATTGCTTTTAAATATATTCTGTATCTGTATGTGCAATTCGTATTTGGTTGTGGCATAACAGATTTAATAAAAGTGTTAGGCTTGTGCTAGGAATATTAAAGTACTTTTAAAACAACGTTCTAAATGAAAAGAAAATGCTGACTAGCAAAAATGGAAATGGTACAGTGGTTATGGTGTTTTTATGCTGAAATATAGTATGTGCAGTTTGCAGTTTAACGAGACATTCAGCATCAGTCTTTTTTTTTCAGATTGCTGTTATTTCATTGCTATGGCTATACTGCACTTAACACTTTATTCCAGATATTACACCTTGCTATAGTGCTGACCATTAAGTTGCATGAGCTGTTAGCTCCTGCATGTAGTTATAGTTTCCATTTCTTATACAGCATGGCTTAAGGGGCATAGTGAAGAGCTGCACCAGTATTGAAATGACAGCGTTTGTTAATACATTCTTCTTTTTTTCCCTTAAGGAAATAGCTGCACAAAGTAAATTGCCATTTTCCTTGTGATGTTGTAATCACTGGTCTATTGTCTGTGTACCTTATGCTTCAGTCTGTTGATGTCTAGTAGGCATTATAAAGGCTTTTTATGTCCCGCATCCGAATAACATGACACATCAGGTCTTAAATGGCATTGTTCTGCACTTATACCTAAATGGGACAGCTTCTGATGGAATTAAGCACTGCAACTGTCTGCCTCAGTGGGCCTGTTAAATCATTTTAGTTACTGTTTCCACTGTTTGTAAAGCTTTTTCAGCCATTTTCTCTGTTTGAAAGGTATTAACTGGAAATTGTCTCCATTTTTTAAGCATCTGTTTGTTCTGATTTTCCTGCCAAGAAGTGTATCATACTACTGATTTGTTTGCAGTTAAAAACATTCTCTAGTCTTCTTGCTCTTTTTTTGTTTAAAACTTTTATTTAGTGTCTCACTGCTGTTTTTCTGCTGTGGTAAACATTTCTGTAATGTTTTCTGTTAAAATAGTTTAGCTAGTAGATGTAGCATAGTCCAGACTCAGGGATGTTGTTTCTGGGCCTGGTTGTTTGTTTGTAGTGGCTGTTTGTTCTGAGCACATGTTCCAGACCATTTTGGATTAGAAAGGGCCCTTCTGCACTCTAGTGAGAGTATTGTGCTGATTGGCCCTAGCTGGTACAGGTTGGCTGGTCTAGGGCTTGGAGTAAACACCTCATTGGTTCTTTTGAGCTTTTTTTAAAGTTGTTTTAGGTTTTAACCTTCTGGTATTTAAAACCCACACTTGCATGGGTTTCTGCTTATTTTCTCATTGTGCAGCACGGTGGACTTCTGCTCAATTGTGTGCCATGGCTGGGCAGATAATTTTGACAAATTTTCCATTAGTTACAGCTGTATCCCAACAGTGTAGTTCCTCATCTTTAGCACATTTCCAGGCAAAGAGGCAGTATTAGTGAAGCTGTGTAAGCACCCCATTGTAATAACAGCTTCAAGAGTTTTTCTGAGGTCCCGTTCTACCTACTAATGCATTAAGCCTAGCCTCTGAGGTATTAACACAGCTCACCCACTAATTATTCCTATGTGTGACCTCTTTCTCACCATATTCTTGTTTCTGACCATATACATTCACCTAGCATTATGAACGGGCAATTTTCCACAGTTTCTCCAGCAAGCTTGGTCAAGATGGGCATCCTGAGGCAGTTTAGCAACTGTCTCATGTACACAGACAACCCTCTACTTCTAGTTCACACAAGCTCAACATGTGAGAGATGCAACTATATTAAAAATCTTGAATCAATGCTCTTTCACACACCAGTCAATCCATCTGACACTGAGCAGGTTGTCAGCATGCACACCTCACCACCTACTCCACGCAAACCCACATCACACATACCTACATACGTGGAGGTCCTCACCACAAACTTACCTAAACACCAGAGACCTCCCAAACACAAACACACTACACATAATACTTCCTCTGCAGAACCCAATATACACAACAGCTCATGCACCAGTGTCTCACCTGTCAAGCCCATAAGGCTAACCACAACTTAACATATTAGTTATAGGCACTCTATTGTGAGACACACAGATGTCCCTCTCACCCGGCTGGATAAGGAGAAGGTCACAATCAGGTGTCTGTCAGGTACCAGGATCCGCCATATCACACATGCACTCAAGTCTCTCAACAACAGGTGCCGTCATGACTTTCTCATAGTCCATGTTGGTGTGAATGACTTGAGACATACCTCTCTGGACTATATGAAGAGAGACATGACTAAGCTCTTGGACTATCTGTCTCAGGCAGGTATGTCCTTAGCCATAAGCAGATTTTTACCTTCACCTAGAATGATGCCTCAATACAAACATAAAATGATTGACTTCAATAATTGGCTTAGTTTTTGGTGTCATTCTAAGGGGATCCAGTATGTGTCAGCCTGGGATGACATGATCGACAGATCTTGATGCTTTGCCAGGGATGGTCTTCATCTGTCACCCCTGAGATTTTGGCTACTGGCTAAGGCTCTTGCCACCCCCATAGTGCCTTTTTTAGGCAGTGTTACAAGGACAAAACTTCTGACATAAAAATAACAACCAAAAACAAATTCTAGGTCATAGGTTCATAGGTAGGTACTAGGCTATTGGCCCAAGGACCTACGTAAGCCTAGCCAGCAAGGTTCCATGGCTTATGCTAGGAGTTTTAACATGAAACTGCACTCACTGGAAGCAGTCATCACCCTGGAGGATGCAGACATTTGCTCAGTTACAGGGACCTGGTTCAAGGCTGTGGCAAGCACTCCACCCATGCCAGGTTAGACCTCCTTCCACACATTCAGACTATAAGCTGAAAGCAAGAAAACTAAAGGATGCAGTGTATCAAGATTCATCAAGGATAAATACACTTGCAGAGTGGTCAAACAGTATGATGCCCTGCTGATACTTCAGGTGCAATTAACTGTTGATACAACACTTATTCAAATAATTTCCAGCTACAGAACTCCCTCCATGAATCAGGACACTCATTCTGCCTATTTGGATCAACTTGAGTCTATCAAGATACATCCTAACATCATAGTTTTGAGTGACTTTAACTACCCTAGCATTGACTGGGTGAATAACTCATGCTCAAACTCACCTGCCCAAAGGTTCCTAGAATTTTTCAACTCCAATGCCCTGGACCAGCTGGTTGACACCCCCACCAGGGGCACCAACATCCTGGACCTGGTGCTTACAAATATGGAAGACCACTGTAGCTTCCTCACTGTGAGTTCATCCCTGTTGAGATCTGACCACAAATCTGAATAATTTGAGGTAACTATCACACCTGACCCTCCCCTAGCAGCAACTAGACTAATAAACTTCCCCAAAGCAGATCATAACCTGTTACAGGATGGTATAAATAGCTTCATTGCACATCTCTCCTCAGACGAAACCTGTAACTATGTAGAACTCTACACCAAAGCCCTATACAAGCACCTGTATAACTGCATTGACTTGGCAGTACCTGTTAGGACCAAAACAAGCTCTTCAAGGAAAAGAAATCCAGCCTGGTGGACAACCACCATTAACAGGCTTTACAATAAAAGGAAGAAACTGCTGTCCAAGAGTAAGAAGGAATGGGCTCTAAAATGGAGACACTCCCTCCTCAGCTTAAATAAGCAAATAAGACTTCTTGTGAAGTCCTCCAAGCAAACTATGAATCTAAGTTAGCTTCCTCAACCAAGGACAGCCATAAGACATTCTTTAGTTACATCTGTAACCTAAAAGGTAAGGCTCAGATTTACATCAAACTGGTAGTTAATGGTATCACATACACTGAGCCGATGGACATAGCTAACCTGCTAGCCAATAGGTTCGGAGAAAACTTCACTCCCCGGTCTCCACCACATGTATTTCATGACATCCCTACCACCTGTCCCCTACCTTGTATCTCTAAAGAGCAGGTCATAAACACCGTCTCTATGGCCAAAAACACAGCATCAATGGGACCTGATAACATCCCAGGCTGCATCCTACATGGGCTCAAACAAGAATTAGCATCACCACTGGCTACTCTTTTCAATCACACTCTAAGCACTGGCTTTATCCCAGCTGAATGGAAAACAGTCACCGTTTTTCCCCTGCTCAAAGGTGGTGCTTCTCCTGACCTCGGAAACTACAGACCTATTAGCCTGACTAGCCTTATCTGCAAGGCCATGGAGAGAATCATCATGGACCTTATCAACAAAGATATAGGTAATCTCCAAACACTAGATCCTACCCAGTTTGGATTTGTCAAGGGGGATCATACTTGTTAAACCTGATGGACTTCCTTGAGAGAGTCACAAGGGCCCTGGATAAGGGGAAATCTATGCATACAGCCTACCTAGACCTGGCCAAGGCATTTGACGCTATCCCTCACTCAGGCATCATTGACAAACTCTCCCAGCTAGACATCGACCCTTATATCATAAGGTGGGTTGCGAACTGGCTCTCTGATAGAACCCATACAGTCAAAACAGAGGAATCTACCTCCAACAGCAAATACTTTACCAGTGGTGTTCCACAGGGATTGGTCCTGGGACCTCTACTGTTTAGACTCTATTTCTCCGAAGTACAGGCTGAAACCAAGGGACTGTGGCTGACAAAGTTTGCTGACTACAAACTGGGTGTGGTCATAGAATCTCCAAACAATGTCAACATCCTTCAGGAAGGTCTTATGCAAACAGATGATTGGTGCCAAAGTCATGGCCTCAAACTCAATGCAAAAAATGTATTATCATCCCTTTTGGCAAAAGCAATGTTCTTGAAAATTGCCACATCAATGGCAATACCCTAAGTACGCACTCAGTGGTGAGAGATGGGGTTGACAGCAATCTTGCCTTTGATCACCATATCTCCAGGGTGGTAAGAAGGGCATTCTATATGGCTCACCTCAAAAGTAAGGGCATTGTCTTGAGAAAAAGTGAAGTTATCACCTCCCTGTACTCTTCACTCAAGATGACATATAGGTGAAGTGGAGGACTAGGTATGGGCATCATCTTTTTTCTGAGGCAAGTGACTTTTTCCTTAATTTTTGGAGACAGAGGAATAATGGGGAAGGTGCTTAGGGATGAGAAGGTCAGGTAGGTAGGATAGGTTATGTAGGAGGTGAAGACATAGATGACACACAAAACAGACAGGGATGGTGATGGACACAAAAGATCAGGGGACACCATGACTGAGAATAGGTAGGGGAAATTGGAGGTGCATCCACGTCCAGCTTGACAACTGTGAGAATCTAGTCCTCATCCTCAGACCTGTTATTACTGTTATATCTGTTGTGTCAGTTGCCTGGGTTAGTGCTGGATGTGTCATCATTTTGGGAATCCAGTGCAGGACCTTTTCAACCCATCCAGTTCAGGCTGCTCACCATTATGTCCTCCACTGGCTCTGTCAGCTCCTGATGGGTGACAAAATCACCAGCCTCCACTACCACTGCCCCTGGAGGGTACAAGTGCACCAGTAGCTGGGCCAGAGCCACCTGACACAGATGACACATATAGGGTAGAAGTTGTGGAGGCAACACTAACAGTTAAGACTCAGATGTGCTGGGTGTCTGTGCTGCCTGTGGTGGTGCCACTGTAGCCACTTGTGGAGGTATAAAAGGCCAAACCACAGTGGTTGGTCTAGCTCCCTATACTAGTGGTCAGTTTTCACAGCAGCAATGTATTAAAAATTATATATGAATAACAAAAAAATATATATGGTGGGGGGAGACAAAAAAGAGAGAATTAGATCAATGGCATGACACATTAGTTTTTTTTATTTCAATACATAAAGCAATATGAGAAATAAATATCTACACCTTTCCCATATCCAGATATGATGGGACAGCATTAGTTTGTCATAAAATCAATCACAGTAGTACAATATGACAAATAAAACCATATATTTGACTATGCCATATCAGATATATGATTTCAAAGTTAATAACTACATTTGCAAATATTGAATTGTTAATGTCATGCAGTATTGCAGTTAATATCTTGTAAGTACTGTCCTGTAAAACAATAATGTTGGTTTCTGGGTATTGAACCCAAACACAATTAGCTGATGTACTCATTGCCCAATGCAATCACCAAGAGGTGATGTTGCAGGTATGTGTGCTTGATATAAAAGTTAAGGTATGCCTGCTCAAGATGATATACAGTGATGGACTGGAAATACTTATCTGCCTTGCATTCAGACCTGATGCTTACTTACCCATGCCTCTCTGAGGTGAGTTAGTCTTTCCTGATGTGCCTCACAGTTTTTTGCCATCTTTTCTGCAACTGTACAATACAGAAAAGAAAAAAATATATAAGAAAGCATAATGAATAAATGTGTTGGTTGGCTAATTAATGCCATATCATAGGCAAGTGATAGATCAGTATACTTACATGAATATGAGGCATTTGCAATCTTAAATTCATTCTCAGTAGATCCCACTTACACCTGTTCATGTCACTGTACAGGTGATAACATTATTCCATATTGTGTGGGATGCCTGCTGCAATGGAGACAGCCTTAGCCAAGCTCTTCCAGCCTCAAGCTTATAAGTGAGACCCAATATAACCTACCTGCAGCAAGCTCTGGTTGTAGCACTTCACAAGGTGTGTCACAAAATTCCTGGACTCCTCAACACTCCACCTTTCTGCTCCAGATGGAACACCATCACTACCTTTGCCAGCCATGTTTGCAGAAGTCAAGCTAGAAATATATGTCTGAATTGGAACCCAACTCAGATCTTGCATTTAAGAGAATGTGCACAAAGACCCACAGCCTTAACAGCTGTATTTGCACAACTGAAAACATGAAAACACAGCAGTGGCTTTGCAGACACACTGGCACTGATTACATCAAAAAGTAAAGAAGGTAGGAAATATTGCAGTGTGATTTGGATTTGGCCATGTGTGATGATGAAATGATCGATACATGTTCCAATATTAAACAATGAAATGCTTTATGTTGTTTGCTATAATCATGGCTGATTGGAGGACAATGGTATTACTTGTGACATACTGGACTGTGGGATGTACATACTAGTAGGATTGAATTGTACCACCTGGGAATCAAGCCCATGAGGAAAAAAGATAAAATGTTAAACTTTGCTTATTAACTGCCAGTACCACAGGAGAACTTTCTTTTTAACATAGTAATTAGAGGTATAGTAATTTAAGAATGAATGGAGATATACTATAGAGATGCCTGTATGTCTCTGCCTTTACTTAGTTATGGGATTGAATTTGTATGTAAAAGGCAGTGTTTGTGTTTATAAATACATTTCAGATGCATGCAGTTACATAACCTGAGTAATACATAGTGGGTTATGTTACATACATACTTCACAATACATGCTGCCATAAACACATACATGTAATATTTGATAACTTGATAAGTATAACAAAATATTGTGCACATCATAGTACTGAATGTGCATTATAAATTAGATAGTATCATTGTCATGTTTAACAAAGTTTACATACGTTATATCTGGCTTATAAAGCAAGCAATAATTATATGTTTGTTTCAATAAACATAGATATATTACTCATTTGCATTTACTGTTACATTCCTAATCAAGATGTTGTGTTAAATGGCATTCTGACCCTGCTCTGTAAAAGAATCAGTGAACTAGATTTAAACCCTGCATTAGCTGTCCTCTTTCTCAGTTTCAATGCACTTACACCTTGTGCCACAAAGAAAGTTATCTGACAGATGCATTTTTCTCACTGAGTACTATCCAGAGTGCTTATGGCCACCCACCAGCACCAGGCTAGTTTGCACTATAGAAGGCATGCAAAATAATTTTTTTTACTCTTTTCCTTAGGAAGTGAACCATATTTTGTTACTGTTGAGTGCAGCGTAAATGCAAAAGGCATAAAAAATCACCCTGTATTGCAGAGTAACAGATTTAATGGATATATGTAGCAAGGAACACGGCAGTTATAGCATTAGCATGACACTAATTCTTTAACATCTACTTGCAACATCACAACTAGTATTTACACATCATCAGGATTTCATGTAATGGCAATTTTTCTGAAAGGGGACAAACAGAGAATAACAGGAGGTCATTCTTGCCACAGTACATACAATTACTCATAACAACAAAGTTTACAATATATTG
Organism: Protopterus annectens; assembly: GCF_019279795.1. Classification (NCBI taxonomy): domain Eukaryota; kingdom Metazoa; phylum Chordata; order Ceratodontiformes; family Protopteridae; genus Protopterus; species Protopterus annectens. Next base: position 448,944,777 of record NC_056750.1, on the reverse strand, counting down.
TGTAACTGTCATGATGAATACTTATGAGATATGGGTAAGTTATGCAGCATATATGACACATACATCCACATTACTCATGTTATGCTTTTGAGTTTGCATACTCCACAAAACATCATATGTCATAACATCTATATTGTTAATGAGAAAAGGTGAGTTTACAACACTTTTGTAAAACCAATTCACAGGGACTACAGGTAAGATTTTTATAATGCATCACAGACATTAGCCTGTTCATTTCATAGACAACACTGAGTGTCTATTTACTCTGAATTTAGTCATAAAAGTATCTGTAAACTGGATTTAAACCCTGCTTTATGTGGCGTTTTTTCTAAAAGATCACTTTACTTACACATTGTGCCTTAGAGACAGTTAACAGGTGGAATTTATTCACTGAGTAGTATCCAGAGTACTGATAGCTGCACAGTGGCACCAGGCATGTTTGCACTACAGAAGGCACTCCAAATTAAAATTTTCACCTTTTTCTTAGGAAGTAAATTCTTGTTTCCTGCTAGGGACCACTGCCAGTTAAGAGTGCACAATGCCAAACAGTGTGCAAATGATGATGAGAGAAAACAGTTATTTAAATAAAGAAAATGTTATGAAACAAGTAGTTAAAATGTACATTTCTGATGCTTCCTTGACTTTGTTGTCTAGCATTATGAACATATGTTCCGTAAAACAGGTCTATATTAGAACATCAAAGTTGCACAACTTTGAATGTTCTAATATCGACCACTATTCAGCGAACACTGAAAATAGCGAAGCTGTGGAACACTGAATTTCTTCCTAGGGAAGGAATTCAGTTGGCCATTCCTGTGGCTTTGCTATATTCAGCACTGTGGTGGAAAGTTATGGTTCGGGATCAGGTAAGTGTGCGATTGTGTGGATGTGAGGATTAGGGCACAGGGTAGGTGAGTAAGGCTTAGGGCATGGGTCAGGTAAGTGTGCGATTGTGTGGACGTGAGGGTTAGGGCGGGGTAGGTGAGTTAGAGTTAGGGCATGGTTGAGGTGAGTGTGTGATAGTGACGGACCTTAGGGTTACGGTTTCGGTTAAGGTAAGTGGATAGGTAGTGGTGTCTGTACAGTTTAGTGTAGAGTTAGATGTAGGATTTTAGGTGTATGTGTGTGGATTGCTGTATGTTTGGTGTATTTGTGCTGTGTGTATGTGTGTCGGAACAGCAAATTTTTTCCCTTGGAAACAATTTGCTGTTCTGCATGTTCGATGTTGTCAGCGTTTGCTGAAAAGGGGTCGATATTAGAACATTCAATGTTTTAAAAAGTCAATGTTGTAATATAGACCCCCTTAAAACATCAGTATGATCACAGAAACAGCACCTGCTGTGGATTTGAACCCCATGACATCAGGGTATTCACAACAGACACTGAAATTATTAGCAGTATTTTCCACAGATACATGCATATACTGTGAAGAACAAAAAGTATGTTACAGATACTAAGACTGTAACAGTATCAATTGACATTACAGATGAAACAGAACCAAGTTCTAAGAGTTGTCCTTTGTCATTTGCACTTAGATGTGTGGAAGACTGGGATATTGGCAACAATTAAGCTAATATTTCCTCACACAATATAAAATTAAAAAAAAATTGCAACACTGCAGCTTTTTTCTGCTTATTTTCTGAACCTCATTCTTAGGTTTATAAGTTCATAGGAGCTTACTAGGCTAACAGCTCAACAGCCATTACAAGTCTAACCAGTTTTACACAGATTTTGCCCAATTTTTTATCCCTAGGGGAAAGATAACAAGGGTCAAAAAGTGGGGTTTTGACAATTTTTACAGACTGACTCTTTTCATAAAGGACATAGACACCACCCCAGGAGTGAATTTTTGATTTCCCATTCATTGGTCCAGATTGAGCTTGAAGATGGTCAGGTAAGGGCTCTGCTCCATGTGAATAGGAATCCTGTTCCAGAGGTGGGGCAATCCCTGGAACACAAATCTGTTTCTCCAGCATGATCGATTCTTGACAGAGATCAGGTTTAGATCCTTGGAGTGGGTAACCCTCATACAGTTACTTTTGCAAATATGCAACATTTCCATCAGGGCTGGGTCAGAGACTGCTTTGTAGGTTAGGCACTGATCATCCCTCAGTAATTGGTAGGAAACTGAATACAGTGATAGGGCTTTTAATCAGTCTGCATATGACATGTTGGGTAAACCTCTGAGGACACTCCAACTGTTGCTGGTACATGCCAAAGGGTGCATTGTACTCAGTTATTGGTCTAATGACAGCTGAGCACAGTGGTCCTATGACATCTTTACATCTGGATGCTATACCATTACTTATATGCTGAGCCACATAGAAGGATTTCCACACCATTGTGGACACATGATGGTCAAAGTTCAGATTACTATTTGAGTAACTAGATCTCTCACTACCAGGTCCACTCTTGGGGGGGGGGTGTTATCAATGGTATAATTTGCAAGGGTATCTGATTTCCCAAAGTGTATTATTATGCACTTCCTTGCATTTAGTTTTAGGCCATGGCTCTGGAACCACTCAGTCTGTGTCAGTTGTTTCTGTATGATATCAACATCATTTGGGGAGTCAGTGATTGCCCCCAACTTGCAGTCATCAGCAAAATTGGTTAGAAAAAGCCATTTATATTTTCCTTGACATCTGAGAAGTATATCCCAAACAGGAGGGATCCCAGCACTGAACCCTGCCCTACTCCACTGGAGACTGACCTTTTGTTGAATGTGGATTCCCCATTCTAGTAACGTGTCCTATCCATGAGCCATTTGGCTATCCATCTGGTAATGCAGAGGGTTATGCCCAATTTTTTGAGTTTATCTATAATACCCACATGGGGTATTGTGTCATATGCCTTGGCCAGGTCATGGTAGGCAGTATGCACTGTCTTAACCTCATCCGTGGCCTTGCCGCCTTGGTGACCTTCTCAAAGAAGTCCACCAGACTGAGCAGGCAGGACCTGCCCTTGATAATGACAAACTGGGTTGAGTCTAGAGTCTGAACATTTCCTATGCTGTTGTTAATCAGGTCCATGATTATCCTTTCCATAGCGTTGCAAATGAGGCTAGTCAGACTTATGGGTCAGTAGTTTCCTGGGTCAGTTGATGGTCCCCCCTGCAGAGGGATAACTGTTGCTGTCCTCCACTCTACTAGTACAAAGCCTGTCTGGAGACTGTGGTTAAATATAGATCCAAGTGAGTCTGCTAAGTCCTGTTTCAAACTATTTAACAGGCACCCTGAAATTCTGTCAGGGCCCACTGATGCTGTGTTTCTAACTTTAGCAAGAGCAGTGATGACCTGTTCTTTTGTGATAACAGGAAAAGGAATGGTGGGGGCTATTTCATGTGGAGTGATGAGAGGTGATGTGGGGTGAAATTTGAGCTGTATTTATCGGCCGACAGGTTTGCTTTTTCTTCTGGCTGAGTATAGATAATGTCATCTACAGCCAACTCAGTAGATTCTCTAAGAAGACTGCTATACAATTTGCATGGCTGTTGATATCTGTTTCAATAACTATTGTACTTCCTTAGAATTGTGGACAAATTTTACTCAGAGGCACAAAATGTGGTCATAAACAATTCATACAAATGCTAGGAATGTTGCTGTACTACGTCAGTCAATGCCCTCATAGATTTTCATGTAAGCCTCTTCTCCCTGACACACCCTCAGTAAGTGACATCAAAGAGGACTGATTGTGAAACACTGATTGTTCCTGCAGTCAGACTAATCATTCACACTCATAAGTCTTTAGTAGGTAACACTTCTCAATGCATGTCCTAGCACTGCTAGGGTGTGCAAAATACAATTATGTAGGTCCATACATCATATTTACCTGTCCTGCACTTGGTGCAGGTTGTTGAATTCATGAATGCTAATGACTTAACATCTCATTTGCAAATTCACAGTGCTCAGAGGGGTGAATCTGCAGAATATAAAGGTAATCATGTAGGTAAGGAACTTGTATCATAGTAGGGGAGACTGTTTGGATCCAGAGAGCTTGATACTTACATTTGCTTTCAAAACTTGTTTCTAGTTTAACAACTGACTTGCTGCAAAGGTATGTTGTTATTTCTTTTTACAAACTGATGCATTTTGAGCTTACTGATGGTTTGCATTTCATAATACACCTTTTGGTTTACTGTCTGCATTTATCTCACTACCTGTTGGCATAGCCATGTATGTCAGTTATTTTAAAGAATGTTACCTGACATTTCATGGAAAGTTTTATCTGGGAAGCTGACCAATTATTGCAGAAGAGTGGTGTTGTATTACTTATTAGCAAGGTTATTTTTTTCATTATTTGTGTTAAGTCTGTGATGAATACCTTTCTTCCCACCATGGAACTGGATATCCCACAAAAGTTGTAATCATTTTCCTTAAAAGGTATATGCTATTTTTTGTTTAATACTGCAACGTACTACAGAGTTACACAAATGTTTGTTTCATTTCCTTTGTTTGTTTGCCTGGGGGTGGGGATCTGTATTAAGTTGTATGTACTTCTATGAAACCTTACTTTTTCACTTATTTTGTGCATGGTGGATGGATACACACATAGATATTTGTTTTGCTAATAATAATTTTTGGGTTATTTATATGTGTTTTCCCTGTTATGTTTCCTCTCATACAGGACTATGGTGGCCAAGACATCTGCAGTTCTACTACCAAACTACCACTGACTGAAACAGATAAGTTCCTTTCCACTACAAGAGATCCAGACAGCTCAGCACAGGGTTCATGCAGCATCACTGATGTTGGACCAGATGTGGAAGACAACTCAAGTGTGTCTACTAAAGAGCTTACAGGTATGGAATATAATTAAATAATTCTCATGTCTATATCATATGCCAAATGTATATATGTGTGTGTGTGTGTGTATATATATATATATATATATATATATATATATATATATATAGAGAGAGAGAGAGAGAGATACAGTGAGAAAGTTAGGATAGAGAAGACACCAGAGGAGTAGAGAAAAGGGGGGGGGGGTCAAATTTATTTTGCAGCTGCCCAGAGGATTATTTTCTGTTTCCTCTATCATTTCCATTGTGATACTTGTCAGCTGTGTTTCATCTCCTTTTCTTATATGTAGACACATCTGGCTCTCAGTTTGCATGACCACCTGCACATGGTAAACATACCTTTTGTATTCTTATTAATAAGATACATATATGTCTACCTGAAAGTCCTTATTTCATTGCATTCACATTTCTTATTTTTAATATATGTTTCACATAACGTAAGTTTGATCAGTTTGTATTTGATTTTTCATTGTTTGTTGTGCTGAACACTTATTCATAACCAGGAAATGAGCGCGCGCGTGCACACACACTACTCTTGCTAAACTACTCAGGTGTACATGCCCTCCCGTGAATGTGCTCAGCAAGCTTCCATGGTGACATTATCTGTCAAAACATACCACCCAGTCTCACTAGTTCAATGTTCATAATTACAATGGAACACCAAATACTCAACTTTAACCTACATCAACTTATAAATAATAAGAAGGAACTCACTAAAACACCTCTAAACCAAATGATCCTATTAAAATAATACAGACTTAGGCCACAGATGTACTAGTACCTATGACCATTACACAAGTTTGTTATAGTTGTACCATCTTTATAGTCTTTAACCCAGTATATCTTATTGGCTTTCAGCTCACAAGCTTTCACACACTGCAGCCAATATTGCCTATTGAACCATTTACAGTTATATGCAGTCATCTAATATGCCCTCTTTACCCAATTTTGCAATGAAAAAAAAAATGTATTTCAGATAATATGACATTTAAAACACACACCCAAAGGCAATGCAAGAAACCAGGTTCCAAAGGATCCACCAAGAGAAATATAAACAAGTTTACCAGAACAAAACAGATTTGAATGCTTTCGTCCCTACATAGCCAGGATTTCATCACAATGAAGCAACCATTACTATCTACACTTTTATGTTTATGTCATGGCCCTTAATAATTTAATTAAAATCCTAATTAATTAAAGTCAGTTTACTAATCATTATATTAAGAGAACATTGACAAGGATGTTAAAACTACATACAACAGTTGATGAATATCAAAACACCACAAAAAATATGAATAAATAATAAATACCTAGTCATCAAAGGTACAATTTAGTTGACTTCATTTGTAAAACTGGCTGAATGGAAATATTTTCATTTAATCCAGGAAAACATGTTGCTTTCAACATAAGTTGCCACCTCAGTTTTTTGTTTTCTAAACACACTTTTGTGTCACCTCCCCGAGTGTTAAATTTAATATGTTTGAGGATACCAAACTTAAACATTTGCTGTAGGATTGACAAGACTTAGAATGTTTAAATAAAACATTCTCATTTCCTTTACAAATATCATAGTTATGCTCATATATTTGTTTCCGGAGACAACACTGCATTTTGCCCACATAGCAAACTGGGCAACCTGACCATTTAGCTAAACACACCACTGCTTTAGATAAACAATTCCCTTTAATGAAGACTACCCTAGAACAAACATCATTTTCTAGAATCACAACATTTCCTTCATAAATAAAGGGGAACTGTCTACACACGCCACATCTAGCAGTCCCAGATTTTGTCAAATCCTGATTACCATTGTAGCATTGCCCATTTTCAAAAAAGTTCTTGAAATTATGCCGTTTTATGTATAAACAGTGGTTCTGGGCCCAATAAATTAAAAATGGTAGGATTAGCCTCAAGTATGTTCCAGGTTTTTCCTAACTATATTCCTGATTTCCATTGATTGAGGGCTATACTGACCCACTAATGCTCTTTCAAAAAAATTTATACTGGTGGCTGAGTATCAGAAAATAGCCCTGTCCCTAAAAGGGGTATGAACTTATTCCCCCACTCTTCCTGAACAAAATGTCTAATTTCATTCACTGGGGAGGGATATCCTCTTGCTATGAACATATTGGCTACTTTGTCCAGTTCTGGGGTAAGATCCTCAGAATCTGAAGTCATCTTGGCCACACTAACACACTGCCCCTTAACCAATTTTTTTCTTTTTAGACAGGGGATGACAACTTGAAAAATCTAAGTATGAATTACAGAGAGTGGGCTTTCTGCAAACTTTAGACTTGAATCCATTTTCTGTATGAATAATAACCATGTCCAAATAATTAATCTTGTCTTTATCAAAATTATATGTAAATCTTAACAAATCTGAGATGTGATTTAAATAGTCTATGAATGTATGTATAGTCTCCTCAGGACCTTTCCAAAGAATAAAAATATCACCCAAAAACCTTACATATAAACTTACATTCTGAAAAGATGCTGAATTGAAAACAAACCTCTTCTCCCAATCCAACAACACCAAACTGACATATATTGGGGCACAGAAGGCACCCATAGCAACCCGTCTTTTTTGTTTAAACAATTCTCCTTTAAAAAATAATAAAGTTGTTGTCTGATACTATGGACATCAGTTCTACAGACAAATTCATTTTGTCATTTGGGAAGGTAGCATGTTGAATACTATTGTTATAAAAAATTCCATCCCTTCCTAATTAGGAATGACAGTGACCACAACTGACCACACTGATAGTAAGGAAAATTAAATCTTTAATCTTTAACCTACAAGTCTTGTCTCAGCCTCTCTAAAAAATCCAAGGAATCAATAATTAAATGTGGGGCAGCTTGATACACTGGCTTCAACCATTGATCAATGCAAACTGCCAACAGGTAAGTCATAGATCCTTGAACAGAACTTTTATCCTAAAGGAAGGCTTGAAAATAGTTTTATGTATCTTGGGAATGCCAAATATGGTGGGGATAATAGTTTTTCTACTTTCAAAGTGTTATATGTTTCCAAGAAAATTCTCTGATCTAACAAAAATTCCTCTAAGTAGGAATCAATTCTATGGTAGCCAATGGCAACCTCGTTCCTAGACACAGGTGAATATGTGCCAGTGTCATTCAAAATGTTAGACATGACACCAGAATACTCTAATGAATCAAAAAGAATGGTGTCACTGCCTATGTCAGGTTTCATAATTCAAACAGATTTATCATTCCTTATGGATTCCGATAATTTCCTTTCTTTCTTGCTCAAGTTAGGATGAAATGAACACTTACTTCTATTGTCTGTAATTTATAAATATCCTCTGTAACCGCTTTCTCAAACACATCAATGATTGGATATAATTGTGGGTTAAAGACACTCCTCTTCTTTAGTGTATCTTCCCTTTTATTATTATGGACCTGCCAATTATGCTTATCATCAAAATAGACTACTAAATTAAGTTTCCTGGTAAAAATTTTACTTCCATCAAAGTATTAACCACATCAAAATTTCTTGAGAGGACAAATTTTAACCCTTTTTTTGGAACAATGCAAAGTGTTCCTTGGAAACAGATTTGCCAGTGTAGTTATATATACTGTAGGCCTTTTAAAAAAGCAAAATACCATTTTACTCCATAATTAAAACTTCCCCTCCTTCACTCCTTAATTCCAATGTCTTAGAAAATATTGATGTGGACTCCGTCCTAGATCTAAATTCTGTTGGTTTTCATTTGCTAACCTTTCTGATATGCAGGGGGGAGGGAATCCAGACAAATTTCAGTATCTACACCATTACTGTGTTGCTCATCTTCACCACCATTAGAATCAAAAAAATCCTCTCCACTGCCAACATTATTAAAATGATTATTAAAATGAACTCTATTCATACTTTTTTAAAAACATTGTTTTTGATAGGGAAAACAGCATGATTGGCATATTGCTTAATATCCCCATTTAACTTCTTCTGCTTGCGTTTAAACACAGCATTACATTTCTTATCCACATTAAAAATGCTTTTGTGTAAAACCCTTCCCATTGGTCAAAAATCAAATGTTCCCTAATATCAATATTTAATTTTTCCACTTCACTAAGTATAGAATTAGTATTAACTTCATTACATTTTATTATTATCTCCATTAATTTAAAGCCGTGACAGTCAAACATTTGAATAAATTTGCCATATATTTCACTACTATAATCCATGCCATAAGGAAATTTAAATATACGCATTCCCTGTGGAACAATGTTCAACTGCAGACAACGTTTTATGTAATTATTGTAAAGTTTTAACTTTGAACATTTTTTTCTACATACAGTTAATACGTTCTTTAAGGGAATGGCCAATAATATGATCAGAACAGGAATTCACCAACCCTTGATTAGGTTCAATAGGAAGCACAACATCAAAATTTGTTTTGGCAACCTGTTAGAAATTTAAATGTTGTCCTCTTTCATTAGAAACAAATTGCTTGTTAGAGATGCCATTAATTATGGGAATGGAGATTCAGGTCTTGTTGTATGTGGGTGGAGGTATGGTAACAACTGCAGCATAAGTATTTTTAGGTACAGTACCTTTTCTTAGAGCAATTCCATCCATCAAACACATCATTTTGTATACTGCTAGTAATAACTCCACTGGTAACTTCCAAGGCGGTGGCATCATTTTTTTTTATCCATTAGAGTATTCTTGAACATTTTAAATTTAATCCTCAGGGAAGTGACACAAAAATATGCTTAGAAAACAAATAACTCAGGTGGCAACTTAGGTTGCAAGCAACATGTTTCCCTGGACTAAATGAGAATATTTACATTCAGCCAATTTTACAAATTAGGTCAGCTAAATTGTAACTTTGGCTAGGTTTTTATTTATTATTTATTCATATTTTATGTGGTGTTTTGATATTGATCAACTGTTGTATGTATTTTTATCATCCTTTTCAATGTTCTATTATTATATGATTAGCTAATTCATTTTAATTAATTAGGATTTTGATTGAATTGTGAAGGGCTGTGACGTAAACATAAAAGTGATAGCTGTTTCATTCTGAAGAAGTCCTGGCTATTTAAGGATGAAAGCGCTAAATCTATTTTGTTTTATTAAACTTGTTTTTATTTCTCTTGGTGCATCCTTTGGAACCTGGCTTCATGCATTACCTGTGGTTGTGTGTTTAACTTGTTTAAGTAATGCTTCACTTGTTTGATAATATGACATTTAATCAATGAGCCACTGATAATCACAGCTTGCTAATTACTAACATATCCTTGATATGAACTACCAACTTATTACTTATGGTTGAAAAGTGCAGTGTCAGCTTGTCATCATAGGACCTTCTCTTCCTTTTAAAATTTTGCTTGAAGTGCTGCTATTAATAATCATACTACATTTATACAGCTGTACTTTTAGAACAGATAACATAATGAACAGTGTAATTTCTAGATCTGCAAGACATTTTAAATCATTCATCAAGAAAAAACAAAGCATCAGATAAGAAGAGAGCTTAAAATAATATGGCATGCTCAATGCCAGCATTTTAAACATCAGTAATGCATTTTAATCTCTTACCATGTGAAAAAACGCTATAACAAATCCTCAAGTAGAACAGGTGTTTGTGAATAATAATGATATTATTTACACATATTAATCTGTGAGCTAATGCTATGAATTCATAACATCATGAAATATTTCACCCTCCCTGTCTCTCAATCATCAGCAACCTCCCAACCAATCAGCCTATTTGTTCTTTATCACCAGGTTAAGAGTCATCCATGAGGGCCATCATTTAGAAAGCCATCAAGAATGGTTTAAGGCTTTTCTGATTTTGTCCCTGGCCCTAAATGTGCACACATTGGGTTGTCAGAGAGGATGTCTCCCCCACAGGCATACCCTCTAAGGATCCCTACCCCTTCCTGCACAGCATAAGCAGTGGTTTCCCCCTGGTTTCCCCCTGGTCATTGTGCACACTAACCTCTCCCACTGCCCAGGAATACACAAGCAGGCTGTGGCCATACACTCCTCCCCTCCCTGCCTGGCTTCTCCAGTGACAGAACCACTAATTAAATCACAGTCACTTTGGTCACAGTCAGGATTCCACTCCCATGCATCATGGAGCAAAGCTAAAACATCATGGAATACTAAAGAAGCAGAAGTGACAGAGTTATGTCCACCTCGAGCATCACCCCTCATTAAGTCTCTGAGTCACTTGTGTTCAAAAGATTCCCTTTTTGGTAGAAAATAATTATATATTTGTATACAGTTTAAAATTAATTAACAAATACAGACTTAAAAACGTTACACAGTCTAATTGTGCCACTTGTCAAGTATCAGTTTGCAACCTGTTGTTTATACAAGAATCCAGCTTCCACTAACACGTGCATACTTAACAAAGTCACACAATCAAACTGTGTTACTACTCAAATGCCGTCTTTTCCACTATGAAAACTTTTCATTAGAGGAGCCCAAAATAGTTACTGAACAAATGCATTTTAAAAAGCAAAGCCAAATTGAAAAAAACAGTAATACCGTTCTTTGTTACTTATGCAATAATTTCCCCACAGTTCAATGTCCATTCAAGTAGCCACACAATATCTCTCTTCCCACTGCATATTTCCCAATGTGCATGTAACAACTGCTTTCACCTTGACCTTGTTCAGGGTCTCCTTCCCACTTTTTCTTCTACTTAACAAATGATGAAACAGTCATTACCTATATCCTGTTTCACTACCACAGATTCCTTGCTCAAATAATTCAGTGATTATAACAATCTTTGTCCATCACCAACTAAGCTGAGGTAAATGGTTTAATTCCTGTTTAAGTAAAAAGCTTGACAGCAAGACCAAATGAATCCAAAAAAAAGGTTCCAGGCAACAAGGACTCTTCTTAACCAGTTTTATTAAGCGCTTTTCGTCATACAAAGTTGAATGACTTCTTCAGATAAGTTATACATTACAAGTGTTAACTTTTTATACATTGTCTACCCCTTCTAACTCAATAACTATCAATTAAATTAATTAGTTAATTAAGTCGTTACTATATTTAAAGGGGTACTTCACAGTTTATTATAGCCCTAACTCACAGCCCTTTGAAAAGTATATATAAATACACTTGCATATCTCTTATTTTTCTTATAGAGATATTCTATAATTTTTTTTATTTTTTTATTATTTTAAATTAAGTCTGTACTAGTTAAAACATAAAAAATGTGAAAGTGTAAAAACATCAAGTAGGAAATAAAAATTCTATCTAAAAAATTTTATAGAACACTGTAGTATTATATTAAAGTTTTCCTTTCAAAATTTGTTTATAAATCTAATATCATCTCTTTAAGCTTCTAAGCTTCAAGAGGCATGAAATGTTACAGTGGTCATTAAGTCCTGGTTCCATAAAGGTATTAGTTCTAAATTGCCAGGATAATTCTCGTTCTTCAAGGAGTAGGTTAAAGGGGCCTCTTCTGCTGTCTATTGGTATCTGGTCTAAACCTACAAATTTAAAAGTATGATTAGGGAAGGATAAGATATGTTTAACTAAAGTGTTGTCAGCTTTCATTCTAGCAATAGCATTAATATGTTCATATATTCTATCTCGCAATCTCCTCTCTCCTTAATTCCTGTTTAAAAATACCCTCTTAGAATTGCTGAAATTATAACTTGTATCTTAACTTATA